>NC_058089.1:11556312-11769760 GCF_014858855.1 Bufo gargarizans | reverse complement strand
TGTGTTATAGAGCAGGAGGAGCTGAGCAGATTATATATACAGAGAACCTGTCACCGTGTAATCTGCAGGCAGCGTGTTATAGAGCAGGAGGAGCTGAGCAGATTATATATACAGAGAACCTGTCACCATGTAATCTGCAGGCAGCGTGTTATAGAGCAGGAGGAGCTGAGCAGATTATATATACAGAGAACCTGTCACCATGTAATCTGCAGGCAGCGTGTTATAGAGCAGGAGGAGCTGAGCAGATTATATATACAGAGAACCTGTCACCATGTAATCTGCAGGCAGCGTGTTATAGAGCAGGAGGAGCTGAGCAGATTATATATAGAGAACCTGTCACCATGTAATCTGCAGGCAGCGTGTTATAGAGCAGGAGGAGCTGAGCAGATTATATATACAGAGAACCTGTCACCGTGTAATCTGCAGGCAGCGTGTTATAGAGCAGGAGGAGCTGAGCAGATTATATAACAGAGAACCTGTCACCGTGTAATCTGCAGGCAGTGTTATAGAGCAGGAGGAGCTGAGCAGATTATATATACAGAGAACCTGTCACCGTGTAATCTGCAGGCAGCGTGTTATAGAGCAGGAGGAGCTGAGCAGATTATATATACAGAGAACCTGTCACCGTGTAATCTGCAGGCAGCGTGTTATAGAGCAGGAGGAGCTGAGCAGATTATATATACAGAGAACCTGTCACCGTGTAATCTGCAGGCAGCGTGTTATAGAGCAGGAGGAGCTGAGCAGATTATATATACAGAGAACCTGTCACCGTGTAATCTGCAGGCAGCGTGTTATAGAGCAGGAGGAGCTGAGCAGATTATATATACAGAGAACCTGTCACCGTGTAATCTGCAGGCAGTGTGTTATAGAGCAGGAGGAGCTGAGCAGATTATATATACAGAGAACCTGTCACCGTGTAATCTGCAGGCAGCGTGGTTATAGAGCAGGAGGAGCTGAGCAGATATATATAAAGAGAACCTGTCACGTGTAATCTGCAGGCAGTCGTGTTATAGAGCAGGAGGAGCTGAGCAGATTATATATAAAGAGAACCTGTCACCGTGTAATCTGCAGGCAGCGTGTTATAGAGCAGGAGGATCTGAGCAGATTATATAGAAGAGACCTGTCACAGTGTAATCTGCAGGCGGCGTGTTATAGAGCAGGAGGAGCTGAGGCAGATATATATACAGAGAACTGGTCGACGTGGTAATCTGCAGGCAGCGTGTTATAGAGCAGGAGGAGCTGAGCAGATTATATATAAGAGAACCTGTCATCGTGTAATCTGCAGGCATAGTGTTGTAGCAGCAGGAGGAGCTGAGCAGATTATATATAAGAGAACCTGTCACCGTGTAATCTGCCAGGCAGGCGTGTTATAGAGCAGGAGGAGCTGAGCAGATTATATATAAAGAGAGCCTGTCACGTGTAATCTGCAGGCAGGTGTTATAGAGCAGGAGGAGCTGAGCAGATTATATATACAGAGAACCTGTACCGTAATCTGCAGGCAGCGTGTTATAGAGCAGGAGGAGCTGAGCAGATTATATATACAGAGAACCTGTCACCATGTAATCTGCAGGCAGCGTGTTATAGAGCAGGAGGAGCTGAGCAGATATATATACAGAGAACCTGTCACTGTGTAATCTGCAGGCAGCGTGTTATAGAGCAGGAGGAGCTGAGCAGATTATATATACAGAGAACCTGTCACCATGTAATCTGCAGGCAGCGTGTTATAGAGCAGGAGGAGCTGAGCAGATTATATATACAGAGAACCTGTCACCATGTAATCTGCAGGCAGCGTGTTATAGAGCAGGAGGAGCTGAGCAGATTATATATAAAGAGAACCTGTCACCGTGTAATCTGCAGGCAGCGTGTTATAGAGCAGGAGGAGCTGAGCAGATTATATATATAGAGAAGTTGCCGAATATTGGGAGGAACTGGAACACGCTGTCGTATACGCCGATCCAGAGTGTCCCAAACATGCTCAGTGGGTGACATGTCCGGGGAGTATGCTGCCATGTAAGAACTGGGATGTTTTCAGCTTCCAGGAGTTTTGTACAGATCCTTGCAATATGGGGCCGTGCATTATCGTGCTGCAACATGAGGCGATGGTCGTGGATGAACGGCACAACAATGGGCCTCAGGATCTCGTCACGGGATCTCTGTGCATTCAGAAATCCATCAATAAAATGCACCTGTGTTCGTTGTCCATACCATACGCCTGCCCATACCATAACCCCACCGCCACCATGGGCCATTTGATCCACAACGTTGACGTCAGCAAACCGCTCACCCACACGACGCCACACACGCCATCTGCCATCTGCCCTGAACAGTGAAAACCGGGACTCCTCCGTGAACAGAACGCCTCTCCAACATGCCAGACGCCATCGATTGTGAGCATTTGCCCACTCAAGTCGGTTACGACAACGAACTGCAGTCAGGTCCAAACCCCGATGAGGACGACGAGCAGATGAGCTTCCCTGAGACGGTTTCTGACAGTTTGTGCAGAAATTCTTTGGTTATGCAAACCGATTGTTGCTGCAGCTGTCCGGGTGTCTGGTCTCAGACAATCATGGAGGTGGACATGCTGGATGTGGAGGTCCTGGGCTTGTGGGGTTACACGTGGTCTGCGGTTGTGAGGCCGGTTGGATGTGCTGCCAAATTCTCTGAAATGCCTTTGGAGACGGCTTATGGTAGAGAAATGAACATTCCTGCAGTCAGCATGCCAATTGCACGCTCCCTCAAACACTGCAACATCTGTGGCATTGTGCTGTGTGATCAAACTGCACATTTTAGAGTGGCCTTTTATTGTGGGCAGTCTAAGGCACACCTGTGCAATATTCATGCTGTCTAATCAGCACCTTGATATGCCACACCTGTGAGGTGGGATGGATTATCTCGGCAAAGGAGAAGTGCTGCTCACTGACACAGATTTAGACAGATTTGTGAACAATATTTGAGAGTAATGGGTCTTTTGTGTCTGTAGAAAAGGTTTCAGATCTTTGAGTTCAGCTCATGCAAAATGGGAGCAAAACCGAAAGTGTTGCGTTTATATTTTTGCTCAATGTATATAAAAAGAACCTGTCACTGTGTAATCTGCAGGCAGCATGTTGTAGATATAATACTGCTCCTATGTACAAGAATATAACTACTATAATACTGCCTCCTATGTACAAGAATATAACTACTATAATACTGCCTCCTATGTACAAGAATATAACTACTATAATACTGCTCCTATGTACAAGAATATAACTACTATAATACTGCTCCTATGTACAGGAATATAACTACTATAATACTGCTCCTATGTACAAGAATATAACTACTATAATACTGCCTCCTATGTACAAGAATATAACTACTATAATACTGCTCCTATGTACAAGAATATAACTACTATAATACTGCTCCTATGTACAGGAATATAACTACTATAATACTGCTCCTATGTACAAGAATATAACTACTATAATACTGCTCCTATGTACAAGAATATAACTACTATAATACTGCTCCTATGTACAAGAATATTACTACTATAATACTGCTCCTATGTACAGGAATATAACTACTATAATACTGCCTCCTATGTACAAGAATATAACTACTATAATACTGCCTCCTATGTACAAGAATATAACTACTATAATACTGCTCCTATGTACAAGAATATAACTACTATAATACTGCTCCTATGTACAAGAATATAACTACTATGGGGCGGAGCCTGACAGCCGACCGGGACAGACGCATGTGAGAGAGCTCCTCTCCATGTGAGTCAGCAAACTAGTAAATTCTGCTATCTAGCCGTTCAAACATGGGCAAAGTAGGCAGATACATCCCCTGTGACAAGCCTGAACCCTCCAAGGCAGATAAAATTCCACAAGAAATGGACAAATTCTTCGCTAAAAAACCTCCGGCCGCAAGCGCTGCTAAAATGGCGCCGCCGGAACAAGATGAGTGGCCTAGAGATGCAGAGGGAGCAGAAGGCGGCTCTACGGACATAGACTCCCGGGCCCGCACCAGCTCGTCGGCGCCCATTTCACGCCAGTTTATACAGCAGGCTCTGACATCAGCTCTGGCACCAGTGTTACAGGATCTCATGGAGATTAAAGGTGACCTGAAGCACATCGGACACCGAGTAGAAAAGTTGGAGCAAGATCAAGCGGCCATGTTGTCCTTTGCCCACACCATAGGCGGAAACAGCACAGCACTTGCCGCTTCGCTGGACACTGCCTACGCCTTAATAGAGGACCAGGAAAACCGTAGCCGACGGAAAAACATCAGGCTGCGTGGTCTCCCTGAGCTGGTGCCTCATGACGCTTTACCTGAGGCGGCGGCCGCCATTTTCTCAGGCCTGCTTGGTGAAGAAAGAGCGGCGGAGGTCTGCGTGGAACGCATACACCGAGCACTGCGGCCGAGGCCAAAAGACACAGACCCGCCGAGGGATGTAGTGTGCGGCTTGCTGCGATATATCGACACAGCGGCCATCCTAAAAGCTGCCAGAGAACAGAAGGAGCTGGTCTATGAAGGAGCCAAGATTCTTATGTATCAAGACCTTGCACCCTCGACCTTAAGTAAGCGGAGGATCCTGAGGCCGCTAACGGATCACCTCCGGGCAATCAAGATGCCTTACAAGTGGCTGTTTCCATTTGGACTAACTTTCTCGTCTGAGGGTAAGAGGTGCACGATTCGCACACCTGCGGACTTGCCGGCAGCCTGGTCCCTTCTCCAGACGACTCCGATAGATATTACATCATGGCTACCATCAGCTGATACGGGAGTCCCCTTACCTGACTTACCGGAGGAGCAGAGATGGATCAAGGCAGCAAATCGGAGGAAGTTCAACTCCAGGCCTTGAAGTGGCTAGCCTTGCTAAGCGTGCCACTTTGCAGAGAGACTGCGATCATCTGCGGCAGACAGGCTGGACTAAGCCATACACTGGACGCTATAAGTGACCCGTGATGCAAGTATAATGTTATATTTGTTTGTTTGTTGTTCTAATAGCTGGCTGTGGGACGCCTAGCCGCCGCCTCGCGGTCCGGTCCCAGTTGGGCCCGGGCTGCGATGCTGCGTATGGGCCGCTACATGGCGGGTGATACGGGTCTACTGTTTTACCGACTGTTGAGACAGCGTACTCCACTAGGGAGCGGGTATGGAAATACGCAATTACCTCAATACGCACTATACTTAGCAGGGATCGGTGCCCAGAAGTGGGTACCCTGTTTGACGGAACCTTAGTAGATTTCGCATGACCGGGTTGTATTAGAAAGTGGGCTTAGGACCGCCTGGGCTAGGTTGTTATGCTATTTATGATATCTAAGATGTTTGCGATGACCCAGGAGAGGTGCTGGTTTATCCCCCCCGGATTGACATTTACCCTCAATCCTACATGACACTCACCAGGGAATCAGTGGCGCAACCCTGGTGCAAGCGCCTCAGTATGGGTGGGCTTGGGCCGTTTGCGCTTTGCCTCTTTGTGATGGGCTGCGCGATGGGCACAAGCTACCTGTCCTATATGTTGGAGTCATACTCCATTTTGCAATGGTTTTCACTGTTTTTTATGTTATTGTGTTTCCCTGGTCACACACGTGATTCTGTAACATGGCTCGTTCTAGCGACACTGACTAGTCTATATCATGGCGCTGATTAAGTGTACATCACTCAATGTCAGAGGGTTTAACACCCCGCAGAAGAGGTCACAGGTTGTGACGACACTGAGAAAGTTGCACACTGACATCTGTTTCCTCCAGGAACTGCACTTTCGGTCAGGTCGTGTACCCACCCTCCCCAAAACATATTTTCAGCACTGGTTTACCAGTGACTTTAACAAGGCGGCCAGAGGTGTGGGCATTGCCATCTCGAAGAATGTCCCTTTTCAAATGTCGTGTAAACAAGAAGACCCAGAAGGGCGCTATATTTTCATAAAAGGCTCGATTGGTACCCAGGTAGTGACACTTGCCAGTTTATATTGTCCTAATAGGGGACAAGCAAAATGGCTCATCAACACTTTAAAGAAGTTTGCTTCTTTCGCTGAGGGGATACGGTTAATAGGAGGAGATTTGAACATGACACTTAACCCCTTAGTAGACGCGTCTGATGGCACTTCACAATTAACTCAAGCAGTGCTAGGAAGAGTTAATAGCTATCTAGCGGATGTTAACCTGGTGGATTCGTGGAGGCTGCTCCACCCTGTCGACAAGGATTTCTCTTTCTTTTCAGCACCGCATAACACGTATAAGAGGCTGGATTATATCCTGATCTCTGGCAGCTGTGCGGACAGGCTGGAGCGGTCCACCATTGAACCTATTACGGTTTCCGACCACGCCCCGGTGACTGCCTCACTCCGATTCCCAACCCTACCAACCCAGGACAAACAGTGGCGTCTAAATGAGACACTCTTAGAAAAACACTCAGACCTTGACAGCCTTAGTCAGAAACTGACTCTATTCTTTAAAGAAAATTGCACGGAAGGAATGCCCCTCACAACCGTCTGGGAGACGCATAAACAAGTCATGAGGGGGGAGCTCATTGCACTGGGCAGCAGAGTCAAGAGGGATAGGCAGAAACACCTAAATGATTTACTTAAGCAAATTGCTGATATTGAAGCGATACATAAAAGGTCCAAAGCTATAGAAGCCAGAGATAGGCTAACGGTCTTGCGGAAGCAACTGACTGATCATTTAAACATTGGTTATGCGAAAATGTATCAATATTCGCAGTTCCGCTTTTACTCACACGGAGACAAAGGCACTAAACTCATGGCCTCCCTGCTTAAACAAAAGAAAGACTCCATGTACATAGCAGGAATAGATACCAAAGAGGGCACCACTTTACACAAAACGTCAGACATAGCCGTTGAGTTCCAAAAATTCTATAGGGACCTATATGGCCTTCCAGAGGAAGTAGGTGGATCTGTAGAGAGTAGAGGCTCCCTCATAGATAAGTTCCTTGGTCATATACAACTACCCACCTTGACTACGGACGAGTGCCAAGCGTTATTATCTCCTGTCACTGAAGACGAGGTTGCTAAATTATTGGGATCCATGCCACAAGGGAAAAGCCCGGGCCCAGACGGCTTCCCGGTGGGATATTATAAGAAATTCTCAAACATATTGATTCCCCATCTGGCTGCCTGGTGCAATGAGCTTCTGGCGGGCTCTCAGCTACACAAACAATCTCTGGAAGCCACAGTTACTATCCTACCCAAACCGGGGAAGGACCCCAAACAATGTGGTAGCTATAGGCCAATATCGTTGCTAAATGTCGACATTAAGATCTGGGCGAAACTTCTAGCAACTAGGATTGGTGTTCTTCTACCCAAACTTATAAATCCTGAGCAGACAGGGTTTGTCCCTGGTAGGGAAGGCAGTCACAACTCCTGCAGAATCCTTTCTGTTATGCAGTTAGCTATTAACAAGAAAATCCCCCTAGTGATGCTGGGCGTGGACGCGGAGAAGGCCTTCGACCGGGTTAACTGGTCCTATATGACGAGCACCCTGTTAAAGTTTGGTTTTCCCCAACAGTTCAGGAATGCTATCATGTCTTTGTACGGGGACCCCAGCGCACGGATCAGGGTCAATGGCACTTTGTCGCCTCCTTTTCCCATAAGGAATGGGACGAGGCAGGGTTGCCCATTGTCGCCTGCATTGTACATTCTCGTAATGGAAACATTGCTACAAGCCATTAGGGAACATCCTGAGATTAAAGGAGTTAAACTGGGGAACAGCTCTACAGAACATCTTAATGCAGCATATGCTGATGATCTACTGGTCATGGTATCTAACCCGGTCGAGGCCTTCCCACGTCTACTGGCTCTGTTTGAGCAATTTGGTCAAGTGTCCAACTTTAAGGTAAATCACACAAAATCAGAAGCTATGAATATATCCGCCCCAGCCAGCCAGATCAACTTGCTCAAATCCTCTACCCCTTTTGTATGGCAAACTTCTCATCTGTCCTACCTGGGTATCAAGCTTCCCTATAGATTTGATAATTTATTCCAAATAAATTATGCGGCATTGATGAGGGACATTCAGCAACAATTGCATACCCTGAGGATCCCTTACGTATCATGGATGGGTCGGAAGAATATGCTCAAGGCATTTATTATGCCTAGGCTGTTATATGTGATGCAGATGTTGCCTGTCTTTCTCCCCTCCTCCTTCTTCACGCAAATAAGGCGACTCTTTAGCTCGTTTCTTTGGAGGGGGGGGGGAGCGAGACTGGCGCATCGCACACTGATACTCAGGAAGGCGCAAGGAGGTATGGCTTTACCTGACGCTCGCGTATACTATAATGCCATTCACTTGAAAAGGTGGTTACAACTTCACGCCCCGTGGTCCAATATTTTAAGTAAAGAGCTAGAGATTGCACAGCTGGATAAGAAGCAGAGGGCAGGCCTGTGGGACTTGAACTCCTCGTCACTGCACTCTCACGTGCTACTCAAAGGCACATCTGCTGTACTCAGACAGCTGAACAAGGATAAAAGTTTGTTACCCGCCCCGTCATCATTGATGCCAGCCGACCTTGCCCCATACTTAACTAGACCCAAGGCAGATATTGTCTCTCTAGCATGGAACAAAATGCGCACCTACACGATAACGGAATTCCTGGATGGGGCATCAGGTGCTCTTTGCGAGCAGCACCCCATGAGTAATGTCTTGTCATCCTGTAACTTTCTGGATGCCATAGAATTTAATTCAGTTAGTAAGCCCCTGCTGAAAGGCAGACAAAGCAAGTCAGAAACCACATGGTTCGAGAAGCTGTTGCACTCGGAGTCACCTCCTAAGAAATTAATCTCTAAGTTGTATTTGGCGCTCAACACACAAAATCCGATAGGGTTACCCAACTACCTAAGAACGTGGGCTGCGGAACTAAACTTGGAATTCTCAGAAACAGATATCTTACGTATCCATGCGCACTCACACGGGTTCTCAAGATGCGTGAGAGTGCAGGAGCATTCCTACAAGTTGTTGACTCAGTGGTATCACACCCCGAAACAATTATTCACTAAAGGCCTCAGCGACTCTGACCTGTGCTGGAGATGCGGGGAGGGGAGTGGATCACAAACACACATATTTTGGTCCTGTCCGAAACTGCGGGAATACTGGGAGGGGGTATCTGCAGTGATAGATAAAATTATGAATACGCATATTCAGCTATCACCGGAACTGGTACTTCTCTGGCTCCCCACCACTGGCCTGTATCCATCCAAATCTAACCTACCTACGCACCTAATTCAGGCTGCAAGACTCCTGATCCCACAGAAATGGCTTAGCCAAGAACCACCTGAGCTGCCTCATTGGAAAGTAAAGGTGGACCAGATATGCAGATTGGAGGAGCTGGCTAGCTGGGAGGTCAGACGTCATGATAAGTTCCTAAAGCTCTGGTCCCCATGGCAGGCTTACAGGAGGCAAGGGACGGAATCACAGACCCATAGGATGCGGGAACAACAAATTAGTCAGTAGCCTAAACATATATTCACTACTGCAGAGTGTGCTTGACATGCTAAAGTGTGTATGCTCGGAACGGTTAGGGAGCATATAAAGTGCGTGTGTGCAGGAGGGTCTCCTCACGGAGATCTTACTACCCCAATCCCCCCTTGTGTCCCCAGTTGACGGAATGTTGCCCGTCTATCCCCTTGTTTCCAGGTCTACCCCTTTTTCGGGTTCATTTCTGGAATTCTCTCTGTTAACCAATGTCAAATTATTTATCGAATATTTACATATTACTTATCCAAGCAGGATATAGATAAGTGGTATGCGCTGGATAACTTTCTAATGGGGAGCAGAGCGTAAAAGCCTCTGCAGCTACTCAACACCATACATCTGTCTTTCTAGTGTTGCTATGACTTCATGTATACCTCATGCCTATGCTTGTACCATATTTCATTGTAAACGTCGATTATGAGTATTGTACTGCCCTGCGTGGCAGGTTAATTGCCTTATTGTTGTGATGCTACCTCATTGGCTATTTTTCGAATAAAAAGAAATTTGACAAAGAATATAACTACTATAATACTGCCTCCTATGTACAAGAATATAACTACTATAATACTGCTCCTATGTACAAGAATATAACTACTATAATACTGCTCCTATGTACAGGAATATAACTACTATAATACTGCTCCTATGTACAAGAATATAACTACTATAATACTGCTCCTATGTACAAGAATATAACTACTATAATACTGCCTCCTATGTACAAGAATATAACTACTATAATACTGCTCCTATGTACAAGAATATAACTACTATAATACTGCTCCTATGTACAAGAATATAACTACTATAATACTGCTCCCATGTACAAGAATATAACTACTATAATACTGCCTCCTATGTACAAGAATATAACTACTATAATACTGCTCCTATGTACAAGAGTATAACTACTATAATACTGCTCCTATGTACAAGAATATAACTACTATAATACTGTTCCTATGTACAGGAATATAACTACTATAATACTGTTCCTATGTACAGGAATATAACTACTATACTACTGTTCCTATGTACAGGAATATAACTACTATAATACTGCTCCCATGTACAAGAATATAACTACTATAATACTGCCTCCTATGTACAAGAATATAACTACTATAATACTGCTCCTATGTACAAGAATATAACTACTATAATACTGCTCCTATGTACAAGAATATAACTACTATAATACTGCTCCTATTTACAAGAATATAACTACTATAATACTGCCTCCTATGTACAAGAATATACCTACTATAATACTGCCTCCTATGTACAGGAATATAACTACTATAATACTGCTCCTGTGTACAAGAATATAACTACTATAATACTGCTCCTATTTACAAGAATATAACTACTATATTACTGCCTCCTATGTACAAGAATATAACTACTATAATACTGCTCCTATGTACAGGAATATAACTACTATAATACTGCTCCTGTGTACAAGAATATAACTACTATAATACTGCCTCCTATGTACAAGAATATAACTACTATAATACTGCCTCCTATGTACAAGAATATAACTACTATAATACTGTTCCTATGTACAGGAATATAACTACTATAATACTGTTCCTATGTACAGGAATATAACTACTATAATACTGCCTCCTATGTACAAGAATATAACTACTATAATACTGCTCCTATGTACAAGAATATAACTACTATAATACTGCTCCTATGTACAAGAATATAACTACTATAATACTGCCCCTATGTACAAGAATATAACTACTATAATACTGCTCCTATGTACAGGAATATAACTACTATAATACTGCCTCCTATGTACAAGAATATAACTACTATAATACTGCTCCTATGTACAAGAATATAACTACTATAATACCGCTCCTATGTACAGGAATATAACTACTATAATACTGCTCCTATGTACAGGAATATAACTACTATAATACTGCCTCCTATGTACAAGAATATAACTACTATAATACTGCTCCTATGTACAAGAATATAACTACTATAATACTGCCTCCTATGTACAAGAATATAACTACTATAATACTGCTCCTATGTACAAGGATATAACTACTATAATACTGCTCCTATGTACAAGAATATAACTGCTATATTACTGCTCATATGTACAAGAATATAACTACTATAATACTGTCTCCTAGCTGAAAGGTTGTGTGTTGTAGCTCTCCTGATGTCTGGAGAAAGCCCAGGGAGGGGTCACCCTGGGTGGGAAAGTTCTCCAAGCAAGGCCCAGGCTTCCAGGCCTTCACTGGGAGGAAACTTCCAAACCCTTCCAATTGTGGATGCAAATCCAAAAGTGAACCCTGATGGAAGAAAAGCTCATGATGGAAGTGTTTCCAGGCAGACAAATGATGAAATGGAAACGAGAAAAGCAATGGAAAATGGAAAAACAGTAACTGCTTCTAAGGAAAGTGAGGTGAGACAGTCTGCCATGCAAGATCTACAGAATCCAGGAAAAGCAAGGAGCCAGCATGGAGGACAGAGCTCGTCCCATGCAGCAGGTGTGCAGCTCACAGACAGCGCAGAACCTCCCTGGAAAGACTTACATTGCAGAAGAATCTGCAGCCGCGTGATCTGGGGTCCAACATGGCGTGCTCAGGCCGCACAAGAGCTCAGGCTGTTGGTGGGAGCATCAAGCATGCTGAGAAGCCTGTGGAGATGGCCCAGGGGAAACCTGCAGCAAAGTCTCCAGGAATATCACAGGTGCAGACTCTGGAGCCGGTGGTGAGACCATCAAGCCTGGAATGGAGAAGCTGAAGGACTCTGAGTTCAAACAGCCTCAGACTTTGCCCAAAGCAAGACCCCAGGTGAAGGAGATGGCGCGCCTGAGCTGCAGCTGGCAGAGGAGATCCCATGGCTGGTAATGAGAATGGGGGAGCTGAACCACCATAAGGAAATGCTGCAGATGCAGATAGACTGTCTGTATAAGCTAAAGACTGCAAACCCTAAGGCCCCTTTCACACGGGCGAGTTTTCCGCACGGATGCGATACGTGAGGTGAATGCATTGCACCCGCACTGAATCCGGACCTATTCATTTCTATGGGGCTGTGCTTGTGAGCTGTGATTTTCACGCATCACTTGTGCGTTGCGTGAAAATTGCAGCATGCTCTATATTGTGCGCTTTTCACACAACGCCGGCCCCATAGAAGTGAATGGGGCTGCATGAAAATCGCAAGCATCCGCAAGCAAGAAGAGACAATCGGGATGGGGTCCCGATCTTTATTATTTTCCCTTATAGCATGGTTAGGGAAAATAATAGCATTCTTAATACAGAATGCTAAGTAAATTAGGGATGGAGGGGTTAAAAAAATAAATAAATAATTAAACTCACCTCATCCACTTGCTCACGCAGCCGATATCTCTTCTTTCTTCTTCTTTGAGGACCTAGCAGGAAAAGGACCTTTGGTGATGTCACTGCGCTCATCACATGGTCCATCGCCATGGTGATGGATCATGTGACGGACCATGTGATGAGCGCAGTGACGTCACCAAAGGTCCTTTTCCTCCCAGGTCATCAAAGAAGAAGAAAGAAGAGAAGACAGGCTGCGCGAACAAGTGGATGAGGTGAGTTAACCCCTCCATCCGTATTGTACTATGCATTCTGTAGTCAGAATGCTATTATTTTCCCTTATAACCATGTTATAAGGGAAAATAATAAAATCTACAGAGCACTTAACCCAAACCCGAACTTCTGTGAAGAAGACGGGGCCCCTGGCAGAGTCCTACAGGAACCAAGAACGGTTTGCCACATATAGAGATAGCACTGTACTTGATTCCAGATCCTCTGGTATTTCCCCAGTTGAGCCTCGGCAGATGACACGGCCTGTACCGCAGGCTGCAAGCTTCTCCTTCCAGGAGGGAGATACACGCAGAGGGAACAAGCACAACAACAGGGCCCTGCACCACAAGTTCCAGCAAGCACCATACAGCAGCAGGACAATGGACATTCATCCGTGTATCAGGGTGATGTGGGGACAGAGCAGGGCTCTATTGCTAGGGAAAATGGCGGACATGGACCTGCTGGGTTAGAGGCGGGAGGGGACATCCAGCTGTGTGGGATCTTTCTGATGGTGACATAGAGGTGGACTGGATGGGAGAAGCTGTGCAGAGATATCCCCCCTTTACGTTCAACCACTCCATCATTCACCTCCAATGTAGGCTATACAGGCCAGGCATTTAAAAGTAGGAATGTGGTGAGCTTCAAACACCGAGGCACCAAAGAAGACCTCCCCGATAGGAGGTTTGTGGTGAGGGAACTTCTGTGTCGCCAGATGGGGTTTGTGCCAGATATACAGGGCTATAATGTCAGCTTTAAGCTCATGTCTAATCTGGATAGGTTCTGGGCTAGTTTCACCAGGTTTAGGGACACTCAAGGTTGGAGTAAATTAATTTTTATTCAAATCTCCAAACCGGACACAGTCACAGTTAACATCTTTTTCTGGAATGAGGCCGTCCCTCCCCAGGACATTGTGGTGTGGCTCCGCAGACACTGTGACCTTATGTCTGACCTGACTAAGAACAGGGACGATGACGGTATCTGGACGGGAGGGTGGAAGGTCCTGGTAAAACTGCGCCAGCAGAACATCATAACATGGCATCTACCCAATTCCTTCTACATTGGGAGAGAGGAAGGCGTCTGCTTCTACCCTAGTCGGCCCAGGAAGTGCTTCAGATGTGGCAAGGCCGGACATCTGGCCAGTGCCTGCACTGTGGTGAAGTGCAATCTATGTGGTGAGGTCGGCCATGTAAGTGCTAACTGTGAGACCATCAGATGTAATCTGTGTGGAAACATGGGCCACCCTCACAGAGATTGCCCAGATGCATGGCACAAGATCTGTAAAGAGCTCCCTGATGAGGAACTGGTGGGAGAGGCTGTAGAGGAGGAGGCCTTGATATCAGGGACAATACTGACCAGGCAAGAAGTCCAGCAGGGTTCAGAGAATGTGCAGGGTGACATGGAGACTGTATCTCAGGTCCAACAACAGTCAGATGGAGCCTCGTCTAAATTACTATCTGTACTTGAGGAGAGCAAGAAGGGCAAACAGAGGAAAATAGACACCTCCTCCTGAAAGCCCGAGGGAGATTACAACATGGGCCAGAGGACCAAGAAAAAAAGATAGGTGCAGATGTAATGGTGATATCTAATAGGTGCGAGGTTCTGACAGAGTCAGATAGTGATTACGAAAGAGAACTACAAAGGATAGACAATGAACGTGAAGGCGACACAGGAGACCTCCCAACAAAAAGGAGACCCATTGCCATAGAAGATCAGTTAGAGTCAGACATGGAAACAAGTGGCAGACAGAACAACCCAGACTCTGACCTATGATGATGGGGACTTCACTGCGTTTACTTTTTTGTGCTCTGATGGGTGTTTTTTTTTTTTTAAATAGCTTCAAGTAATGTGGTGGGGATGACAAACAAAAGATTGACCGACTGAAATCTGAGATAAGACAATATCAGTACAGCAGGTACGGGACTTTAGGGTCACCGCATCCCTTTAAGAACTGCTGGGAGCACGTGGCTAAAAAACTGATCGCAGGTCTCACTGACTCCCAGGGTAGTTTGCAGGAATCTCGGGAGGGTATCCTGGGGGTACTTTCTTTTTATTTATGTAAGTTTTACACAATGATTTCATTTTTGAAGCAAAAATAATAATATTTTAGTGTTTCCATAGTCTGAGAGCCATAATTTTTTCAGTTTTTTGGGTGATTACCTTGGGTAGGGTATGATATTTTCGGGATGAGATGACGGTTTTATTGGCACTATTTTGGGGTGCGTGTGACTTTTTGATCGCTTGCTATTACACTTTTTGTGATGTAAGGTGACAAAAAATTGTTTATTTCGCACAGTTTTTTTTTTTTTTTTTTACGGTGTTCATCTGAGGGTTTAGGTCATGTGATATTTTTATAGAGCCGGTCGATATGGACGCAGCGATACCTAATATGTATAATTTTTATTTATTTATGTAAGTTATACACAATAACAGCTTTTTTAAAACAAAAAAAATGATGTTTTAGTGTCTCCATATTCTGAGCCATAGTTTATTTTTTATTTTTTGGGCGATTGTCTCAGGTAGGGGCTCATTTTTTGCGGGATGAGGTGACGGTTAGATTGGTACTATTTTGGTGGGCAAACGTCTTTTTGTGATGGATTGTAAGGTGACAAAAAAAAGTTTTTTTTAGCACAGTTTTTACTTCTTTACTTTTTTACCAATTTTTTTTAACTTTATTTGGGAAAAATTACGTATTTGTTTCTTTTTACTTGAAACTTTTAAATATTTTTTGGGGAAAACTTTATTTTTTCAACTTTTCTTTCACTTTATTTTTTGTCCCACTTTGGGACTTGAACTTTTGGGGGTCTAATCCTTTACAATGCATTCCAATACTTCTGTATTGGAATGCATTGGCTGTATGAGTAATACTGTGTGTATTACTCATACAGCTTCCGGCCTGTGAGATCCAGGGGGCTGGATCTCACAGGCACGTCACAGGAAGGCTGCGGTGATGCCTCAGGAAGGCATCGCGCTGCCTTCCATGCCATTGGGTCCCCTCTACACCGACCCGATGGCACCACCACACGCCGCAATTGCCGACACGGGGGGAGGACCGGCGCGCATTTAGCCAAGGTGCCTGCTCAATGATGTGTCCTTAAGTACCAGGACATCAGGGCGTACCAGTACGCCCTGTGTTCTGAACAGGTTAAAGGAGTTTTCCAGGTCTTCTATATAGACGGCCTACCTCTGGGTTCTGACCAACCTTGCCGAACCCTGTTTGAAGAGGCTGCAGCATCCTCGCTGCATATCGAGCAGAGCGCCGAACATCGGGTAGTGGCTGCACTCAGTATTGCAGCCCAGGGCCATTCACATGAATAGGACTGAGCTGCTTATGGGCCATGTGACTGATGAATGTGACATCACTGGCTCACTGGAGCACCTCTACCCCTGATTGGCTGGGGTGTTGGGAGTTAGGTACTGATGAGGATAAGTCACCAAAATTAAACTCCTGGAAAACCCCTTTAAGGCCAAAATATGTGCAATTGCTGAATAATACATGTCTATGAACTGACTCCTAGTCAATCTACTGGAAATGGTCCTAAAGACCCTGCCAGTAATTGCTTCAAAATCCCCTCCAGATGCAGGACCGTTGGGTGCCTTTCCTGGGGCCCGTGCTAGGATCCTCTGGTCTAGTCGCCAGTCTGACTCTTCCTGCGCAAGAAATGTTTCCATACACAACACGTTTTGCGGATAATGGGGAACTATTGTAACCGCCAATCAGACTAATACATCCGCTCGGAACCTCTGTCACTGCACTAACGTTTTCTTAAACTTTCCGGTGACAGAGGCAGATCTCACCCCTCGCACCTGTAGGAACATCTCACTCTCTGTTTTCATCTATAATTACTCCTTGATTGGGGGCTAAATTCTCTAAGCTGCAGTCAAGAGGAAATCATTATCTCTTTATCATTTCCTCGGGGAATTAATTCCACTTGTTTACTGATATGTGTGTTAGACTGAAGAAAATGGCTTCTAATTAGCATATCTGAAATAATTATTGGTCTACGTGGAGTCATAATTAATGCATTAGGAAGAATTTACAATGTGTCGAGGCAAAATATATTAGCATAAACAAGCTTGTTTTAGTGGCTGCGCGGCTGACAGGAGGTTTGCTTTTGTACAGGAGAAGTTGACAAGACATTTATTTACTAAATTCCAAGAAGGAGGAAGAGACGCGGACAAGGTCAGACTCCCGGAAACAGAATGTCCTTCAAGGGTTAATCGGATTGGATAAACCCGTATCTAATATTGACAGATTAACAAGTCCTATATCTGATGTCCTTACTGTATTCCACAATGCCCAGTGGTTCAGTGCTCTGTGCAGCCACCATTGGTATATACTGCCTATAGTCCCTGGCGGCCCGGTGGTATCTGTATGAAGCATTGTTGTATACCATTATTAATACCTCGTACAAAGCTTTGACCCTTGATGATTCTGCTTTATTTGTCTCCCATACCTTATATTTGTAAATATGTATTGTATAGTTATTGTCAATCCATAGTGATCCAGTGGTAGATACAGAGATGATTCCAGGTGATCCAGTGGTAGATACAGAGATGATTACAGGTGATCCAGTGGTAGATACAGAGATAATTACAGGTGATCCAGTGGTAGATACAGAGATGATTACAGGTGATCCAGTGGTAGATACAGAGATGATTACAGGTGATCCAGTGGTAGATACAGAGATGATTACAGGTGATCCAGTGGTAGATACAGAGATGATTCCAGGCGATCCAGTGGTAGATACAGAGATGATTACAGGTGATCCAATGGTAGATACAGAGATGATTACAGGTGATCCAATGGTAGAGACAGATGATTCCAGGTGATCCAGTAGTAGATACAGACATGACTCCAGGTGATCCAGTGGTAGATACAGACATCATTCAAGGTGATCCAGTGGTAGAGACAGACATGATTCCATGTGATCCAGTGGTAGAGACAGATGACTCCAGGATATCCAGTGGTAGATATAAGCAGTGTTATGTCCCTGGTTATACAGCGGTATAGTCAGCAGCCATTGGTATATGCAGTGTTCTGTCCCTGGTTATACAGTGGTATAGTCAGCAGCCATTGGTATAAGCTGTGTTCTGTCCCTGGTTATACAGTGGTGTAGTCAGCAGCCATTGGTATAAGCAGTGTTCTGTCCCTGGTTATACAGTGGTATAGTCAGCAGCCATTGGTATATGCAGTGTTCTGTCCCTGGTTATACAGTGGTACAGTCAGCAGCCATTGGTATAAGCAGTGTTATGTCCCTGGTTATACAGTGGTATAGTCAGCAGCCATTGGTATAAGCAGTGTTATGTCCCTGGTTATACAGTGGTATAGTCAGCAGCCATTGGTATAAGCTGTGTTCTGTCCCTGGTTATACAGTGGTGTAGTCAGCAGCCATTGGTATAAGCAGTGTTCTGTCCCTGGTTATACAGTGGTATATTCAGCAGCCATTGGTATAAGCAGTGTTCTGTCCCTGGTTATACAGCGGTATAGTCAGCAGCCATTGGTACAAGCAGTGTTATGTCCCTGGTTATACAGTGGTATAGTCAGCAGCCATTGGTATAAGCAGTGTTATGTCTCTGGTTATACAGTGGTATAGTCAGCAGCCATTGGTATAAGCAGTGTTATGTCCCTGGTTATACAGTGGTATAGTCAGCAGCCATTGGTATAAGCTGTGTTCTGTCCCTGGTTATACAGTGGTGTAGTCAGCAGCCATTGGTATAAGCAGTGTTCTGTCCCTGGTTATACAGTGGTATATTCAGCAGCCATTGGTATAAGCAGTGTTATGTCCCTGGTTATACAGTGGTATAGTCAGCAGCCATTGGTACAAGCAGTGTTATGTCCCTGGTTATACAGTGGTATAGTCAGCAGCCATTGGTATAAGCAGTGTTATGTCCCTGGTTATACAGTGGTACAGTCAGCAGCCATTGGTATAAGCAGTGTTATGTCCCTGGTTATACAGTGGTACAGTCAGCAGCCATTGGTATAAGCAGTGTTATGTCCCTGGTTATACAGTGGTATAGTCAGCAGCCATTGGTATAAGCAGTGTTATGTCCCTGGTTATACAGTGGTATAGTCAGCAGCCATTGGTATAAGCAGTGTTATGTCCCTGGTTATACAGTGGTACAGTCAGCAGCCATTGGTATAAGCAGTGTTATGTCCCTGGTTATACAGTGGTATAGTCAGCAGCCATTGGTATAAGCAGTGTTATGTCCCTGGGTATACAGTGGTATAGTCAGCAGCCATTGGTATAAGCAGTGTTCTGTCCCTGGTTATACAGTGGTATAGTCAGCAGCCATTGGTATAAGCTGTGTTCTGTCCCTGGTTATACAGTGGTATAGTCAGCAGCCATTGGTATAAGCAGTGTTATGTCCCTGGTTATACAGTGGTATAGTCAGCAGCCATTGGTATAAGCAGTGTTATGTCCCTGGTTAAACAGTGGTATAGTCAGCAGCCATTGGTACAAGCAGTGTTATGTCCCTGGTTATACAGTGGTATAGTCAGCAGCCATTGGTATAAGCAGTGTTATGTCCCTGGTTATACAGTGGTATAGTCAGCAGCCATTGGTATATGCAGTGTTCTGTCCCTGGTTATACAGTGGTATAGTCAGCAGCCATTGGTATATGCAGTGTTCTGTCCCTGGTTATACAGTGGTATAGTCAGCAGCCATTGGTATATGCAGTGTTCTGTCCCTGGTTATACAGTGGTATAGTCAGCAACCATTGGTATAAGCAGTGTTATGTCCCTGGTTATACAGTGGTATAGTCAGCAGCCATTGGTATAAGCAGTGTTATGTCCCTGGTTATACAGTGGTATAGTCAGCAGCCATTGAGTAAATTGAATGCTTTGCTTTTGCTTGTTATCTCAGTGACACATATTGACCCTATGACCCCATGATCAATGAAGTGGCCCAGAAATGCAAATATCTCGATACCCCCTTTAAGACAGGTTTAGGGACAAGGATCTTTTCTCTACTTGCAGATTTCTCTGCCTTGTTTACTGGTGACATTTTCCTCTTCTTCTTCATCATCATCATCGTACGTCCAGATCACAAGCAGATGCCGTTCACATGTAATATATTCCACCGCCCCCTGATAATACCTCATGTAATAAACACATTTACAGTCCTATAATAAGGACTCGGGCTGAAAGCCTTGGCAGCGGCAGCACAAGCCCCGAGCAAAGAAAACATTCTGTACGGTAAATTTCACAGGGAAACATGCTGGCGTTTATCCCCAAGATATAAATAAGTAATTAGATGCAAAAAATATTATTAATACCATTTCCCAGCACGTTCGGTCACTCAGGCCAAATGTATCTGAATAATGTGTCTTAGCTGAAGCCTGGAATCGCGGCACGCGGACCATCCTGTACCAGACTCACACACAGGGACCTTATCTAGAGACCTTGAGTCTGAAAAGTTCCCAAGGAGGAACTTGTTGTTACCATTTTTCTCATCTGGATACATTTTCTTCCTGTTTTCATCTTTTATTTGTTTGGAAGGTTCAAGAATTTGCAATTCCATCAGCAACAGAGTTGCACGAGGGTAAAATATTAATTCAGAGTCTAAAGAAAGTCAGCGCCGTCCAACATGTTCTTATTAAAAATAAAAGTCTCACTGTGTCAGGTCAAGGTTTGATGTCGGCAAAATATGCAGGAGCTGAAGACCTTAAAGGGGTTCTGCAGTTTGTTTAAACTGATGATCTACATGTATCCTCTGGATAGATCATCAGCATCTGACTGGCGGGGGTGCCGGGTGTCGGACCCCAACCGATCAGATGCTGATTATCTATCCAGAGGATACATGTAGATCATCAGTTTAAACAAACTGCAGAACCCCTTTAAGTTGTCCTTACTTTTCTCCAGAGGTGCAGCTAGGAAGCATGTGATCAGGTACTTTGCTTTGCTCAGGGTATTTGGGTGCAGGTCTATTGCAAGGAACTGAATCTTTGTCCTGGATGAAGTAAACTCTAGGTATGATTATGTCTGATTCAACAAGACTCCATATCCTCACACCATGAAGCTGCGAGTGTCTCATAATCTGTAAACATAGGACAAGTAATGTATGTGCACAGTGACTCCACCAGCAGAATAGTGAGTGCAGCTCTGGAGTATAATACAGGATGTAACTCAGGATCAGTACAGGATAAGTAATGTATGCACACAGTGACTCCACCAGCAGAATAGTGAGTGCAGCTCTGGAGTATAATACAGGATGTAACTCAGGATCAGTACAGGATAAGTAATGTATGTACACAGTGACTGCACCAGCAGAATAGGGAGTGCAGCTCTGGAGTATAATACAGGATGTAACTCAGGATCAGTACAGGATAAGTAATGTATGTACACAGTGACTGCACCAGCAGAATAGTGAGTGCAGCTCTGGAGTATAATACAGGATGTAACTCAGGATCAGTACAGAATAAGTAATGTATGTACACAGTGACTCCACCAGCAGAATAGTGAGTGCAGCTCTGGAGTATAATACAGGATGTAACTCAGGATCAGTACAGGATAAGTAATGTATGTACACAGTGACTGCACCAGCAGAATAGTGAGTGCAGCTCTGGAGTATAATACAGGATGTAACTCAGGATCAGTACAGAATAAGTAATGTATGTACACAGTGACTCCACCAGCAGAATAGTGAGTGCAGCTCTGGAGTATAATACAGAATGTATTTCAGGATCAGTACAGTATAAGTAATGTATGTACACAGTGACTGCACCAGCAGAATAGTGAGTGCAGCTCTGGAGTATAATACAGGATGTAACTCAGGATCAGTACAGGATAAGTAATGTATGTACACAGTGACTGCACCAGCAGAATAGTGAGTGCAGCTCTGGAGTATAATACAGGATGTAACTCAGGATCAGTACAGGATAAGTAATGTATGTACACAGTGACTGCACCAGCAGAATCGTGAGTGCAGCTCTGGAGTATAATACAGGATGTAACTCAGGATCAGTACAGGATAAGTAATGTATGTACACAGTGACTCCACCAGCAGAATAGTGAGTGCAGCTCCGGAGTATAATACAGCATGTAACTTAGGATCAGTACAGGATAAGTAATGTATGTACACAGTGACTGCACCAGCAGAATAGTGAGTGCAGCTCTGGAGTATAATACAGGATGTAACTTAGGATCAGTACAGGATAAGTAATGTATGTACACAGTGACTGCACCAGCAGAATAGTGAGTGCAGCTCTGGAGTATAATACAGGATGTAACTCAGGATCAGTACAGAATAAGTAATGTATGTACACAGTGACTCCACCAGCAGAATAGTGAGTGCAGCTCTGGAGTATAATACAGAATGTATTTCAGGATCAGTACAGTATAAGTAACATATGTACACAGTGACTGCACCAGCAGAATAGTGAGTGCAGCTCTGGAGTATAATACAGGATGTAACTCAGGATCAGTACAGGATAAGTAATGTATGTACACAGTGACTCCACCAGCAGAATAGTGAGTGCAGCTCCGGAGTATAATACAGCATGTAACTTAGGATCAGTACAGGATAAGTAATGTATGTACACAGTGACTGCACCAGCAGAATAGTGAGTGCAGCTCTGGAGTATAATACAGGATGTAACTTAGGATCAGTACAGGATAAGTAATGTATGTACACAGTGACTGCACCAGCAGAATAGTGAGTGCAGCTCTGGAGTATAATACAGGATGTAACTCAGGATCAGTACAGGATACATAACTTCATATTTATTTATTTATTTATTTGTAATGTGACTTAACTCTTTAATAGTCTGACAAACAGCTTGACTATTAGTGCTCATCTATTGTGTATAATGTATATTCTGTAGTTTGATCACATAGCCAGTTACATAATGTCATGACCAATGCAATGAAATGTTAGTATATGAGCAGTCATTCCTATAGAGACTCTCAGGAACTCTCCGTGGTACTGAAATGTTCAGTAT
Organism: Bufo gargarizans; assembly: GCF_014858855.1. Taxonomy (NCBI): domain Eukaryota; kingdom Metazoa; phylum Chordata; class Amphibia; order Anura; family Bufonidae; genus Bufo; species Bufo gargarizans. Next base: position 11,746,752 of record NC_058089.1, on the reverse strand, counting down.
CTGACGGATCACTTTAAATCCTGTAGCATCCTAATATAATGTATGGAAAGGGGTACGACCTCTGGGAGCCCGATCAAACCTCAGAATGAAGGGGCTGCAGATATACTCTAGTTCTTTGGTCCCTTAATAGTTTTTCCCTGCTGTTCAGGGAACTGGAGACGGCCCATTGACTCCTCTGCCTCTTTGCAGAACAAATTTAGAAGGTGACGCCATTTAAAGTGATGGCGCCCCCTGGCAATATACCATGACTTTATCACATGACAGATCCCTTTTATTGTGTCTTCAGTAAGCTTTTTAGCTCCCCCTAGTGGTGGAGAGAATTTGACCCTCTAAATGTACAGTCAAGCCGAGCTTTGTATCTTGAAAACTTTATGAATATTTTGAATTATGAACCTATAAATGAAACGATAATATTACGACTGCTGCGGCCAAAGTCCAGACGTGACCCTAGCTGCCATATGGTTTGGTGGTGACCTGCAGCGTATTGCGGCTGCCTGAGCTTTAGTTCTCCTAACCTGATAGACGCAGCAGCGCTGTATGTGGGTTGCTTTGTATTTTCTCATAATGTCCTTTGTCCTTTCTCGCCGCTGATGTCTCTCTTTCAATAATTGCATACGGTGCAGAGCGTGGGATCCTGTGATACAATAAATCTCACATTCAGTAATAGTTTAAATCATATAACTTGTAACGGTTCAATTTCCAGCCCTTACAGCAGACGCAGGGCGCTTGATAAGATGCCAACAATGCAAATCAGCAGCGCCATTCATGATTTCTGCTGGCTCCAAGCTGCTCCTCATCGCACGTCGGAGCCCGGGCTGTAATTGCGGCATTGTCTGCCCGCTCACTAATCATATTCACTTGTTACAATAGATGGAATTGTTACAAAGTGAACACAATCATTAGTGATTATTAATTTTCATTATGTAACAGGAATGAAATTATAACTTGGCGCTGAATTCCTTCGCATGGCAGACTTCTTGGCATCCTTACGGTGATAGAGGCGGCGTCTGATCCAGGAGCAGGGGTAGAACATGCAGGGTGCCGAATGAATCAGCGGTGACCGTGCCAGTTATTAGGGTGACTCCCTCGGTAGCCATGTGCGTTCCTGTGTATTGCGATTAGTCCAGCGAAATAGGACATTGGAGGGGGAGAGATCTGCCCTCCACTTGTATTTACATTTTCCAGTATTGAGATCCGTCATAGGGTCTCAATACCGGAGAAAAACGCTTCCGTTTTGTCCCCATTCATTGTCAATGGGGACAAAACGGAACTGAACAGAACAGAGCGCTCCAAAATGCTTTCTGTACCGTTTGGTTGCGTTCCCATACCGGAGAGCATCATCGATCATGTCCATCATGGGATGCGGAACAAAACGGATGCAAGTCATTGTTGCCGGATCCGTTTTCTCAGACCCAATAGAAAACGGATCCGTCCCCCATTGAATTTCAATGGAGTTTATCACGGATCTGTTTTGGCTATGTTTAAGATAATACAACAGGATCTGTTAATAACGGATGCAGACGGTTGTATTATCAGTAACGGAGGCGTTTTTGCTTATCCCTGCCGGATCCCGAAAAATGCTGCTGTGAAAGTAGCCTTAGAAATACTTCATTCTGGACAAAAATGTGCATTTAAAGGGGTTATCCAAGACTATAAAAAGACCCCCATATATCACAATGAATATACTTACCTCACTCCCCGCGCCGCTCCTGGTCCCCGCACCACTGCTGGAGCTTCTCCCCGTGCATCCGATGTCGGGAGGGGGGGCAGCCAATGGTAGACGGGGACGAGCCTCCCTAGCATCGCGGGGGACACTAGGGAGGCTCGTGCGGGGACCAGGAGCAGCGCGGGGAGCGAGGTAAGTATATTGATTGCGAGGAGCCAGGCATATGGGGGGGCATTTTATAGTCTTGGAAAATCCCTTTAATCCATGTGTAAAGGAGCAGGAGTAGCTAGGGTGCACCGAGTGGCTGGGGCTCGCCCTCAGTGCACCCTTCCTCCTCTTGCTTCTTCTGCCAACCCTTTCCTTGTCCTTCTTCATGGATGGGACCAGGTTCCTGCCTACTCAACTTACCTATCAATGCAGCATCGCAGCCAAGGCAAATAAAAGGGGACATGTTGTGACCCCCAAGTTTTCGAAACCGTGACCTGATAATTGCTAGATTTCTTGCAACTGTCTGGTTTCAGGTTCCCTCGCTCAACCCACGATGCTGCCCCGCAGTCCCTGACTGTGCAACATGTGTCACAGCCAAAGTCACTGTGTAGCCCCAGCAGTGGCGTACGCTCCAAACCAATGAGCTCCTTCTGTTTTGGGACACAAATCAAGCACATTTTCTACAAATGCCACTAGGGGGAGCTGAGTGCAAAGACATGTTTGCAGCTTCCATTGACTTCAATGAGAACTGTATGAATTCCTATGCATTTTGTGGTGGCTGCAGGCTTCCAGTTTCATCATGAAGGAAAGCAGAGGACATAGCACAGAATGGGGGAGACTTATCAATGCCTTCGTGACAGTTATCTGGAGTAAATACATTAAGAGATGTGGATGTTCAGATTAAGTGGCATTTTTATTTTCCGAAAAAGAAGTGAAGGACGAGATCCACATGTTGCTGGAAGTTTCAATGCATTGAAGTAATGAGTTTGGTTTTGCTTTGTTTCTCGTTTGCAATAAAATCCTCGCCATCGCCACGCTCCATCCCTCCTGCTACAGGCAGTGGCATTGTGAGACAAGTAAATCCTTGGCGGATTCTCTTCCTTAACGGCACTGAAAACTAATGGTAATTTTTCCCCACAGCTGTTCTTTGTTTATTAAACAGGATTACACAAATGGGGCGCTACATCTGGCGCCGCCGGAAAACCGCTATTGGCATTGTGAAATAATGTAATGGAAGCCGTTTCCCTGCGTGACGGGGCACTTATCACTCTCTGTAATTACAGCATTTTTGATTGACAGGGAAACTACTAAATGCAAATGTATAAGTGCATTCATTATCTCAACCACTATGATACTTACTGGTAAAGTAACTGGTAAAGTATGATAAATACTGGTAAAGTAACTGTAAATATCTTTATCCGATCTCTGCCGTAATACAAAATCCTTTATCGCTGCACTTCACTGTGTTCTTATTATGGTGCTAATTCTAGAAATATCCTTAATATCAACGGCAAACCCTGGGGAATAACTCAACACACCGCCATCAATGTCTAAACCGCTGCCAACAAAAGTGAGCACACCCCTAAGTGAAAGTGGCCAAATTGTGCCTAAGTGTTTCTATTTTGTGTGGCCACCATTAGTTTCCCAAAGAAAAAAAAAACACAATGTAACAGCGCTCTGCAAACCAAACAAAGCACAACAATGCCATAGTAATAGAAAATATTCTGGTGCTAATACTACGCCTATTTAGTAAAATTGAGATTCTTGGCAAATACATTTTGTACAAAATTATTTGGGCCCGTCTGCAGGGCCGGTGCTACCATAAAGCAGACCAAGCGGCTGCCTTAGGGCGCACCCTGGGGGAGGGTGGAAAAATGTGACATAGGGGGGTGATTTGACATGGAGGGGGAGAAATGTGACATGGGGGAATGATGGCTGACATAGGGGCATGATGGCTTACATGGGGGGCTGATGGCTGACATGGGGGGCTAATGGCTGACATGGTGACATGATGGCTCACATGGGAGGCTGATGGCTGACATAGGGGTCTGATCTGAGGTCTGATTAACATTGGGGGTCTGATTGGGGCTGTGAGCTGAGGTCTGATTAACATTGGGGGTCTGATTGCTGGTCTGACCTGAGGTGGGCGCCCCCCCTCGCAGGTGAGCTGCGAGGGGGGCGCCAAAATGTAGCTTCGCTTTTCTTGGCAAAAATCCTTGCACCGGCCCTGCCCGTCTGCCATACGTCAAGGTGATCTCTGTAAGACGGGAACCTAACAATAAAGGCTACCTGTTATGTGCCATAACGACCAAGTATAAAGCTGTAGCCTGCCCTCCCTGCACTCACTGGAAGCCTTTTGGCACCAGGAGAGGTATAGAGTGGACTCTCATTGCATTCATTGGAAGCCATTTGGCACCAGGAGATGCATAGAGTGGGCTCAGCATGCATGTTGCTACCTGCATCCCCTGAATTTAATGGAGGCCATTTTGGCACCAAAAATGATGAAAAGTAGCATGCATGTGGAACCTGCACTCCCTGAATTTTATGGTGGTCGTTATGGCACATAACAGGTAGCATTTAGTGTTAGGTTCCTGTCTTTCAGAGATCGCCTTGACGCCGGTAGACAGGCCCAAATAATTTTGTACAAAATGTATTTGCCAAGAATCTCAATAAGCGTAGCATTAGCACCAGAATATTTTCTATTACTATGGCATTGTTATGCTTTGTTTTGTTTGCAGAGCGCTGTTGCATTGTGTTTTTTTCTTTGTGTTTCTAGCCATGGCGGCGCGCACCTGCGCATTGGGATGTGCTAACTGACCCCCTTTTTCTTTGCACCATTAGTTTCCAGCACTGCCCTAACCCTCTTGGGCATGGTGGTCACTGGAGCTTTACAGGTTCCACTGGAATTCTCTTTCATCCTTGACTAGAGATAAGCAAATTTTTCAAAAGTTCGATTCGGCTGACTGGCCGAATGTTACAAATTTTTTGTAAGTAGTGGGTGCAATGACAGGAAGCTGCGATAGCGCTGCCCCCCTTATCATTGTACCTCTCAGATGCCGCGTTCGTACATGATAGATTACGTCATCACGCCGGCCGACATGGTGACGTATGACAGGATTTCGTCCTAGATCTTCAATCAAGATGGCGGCCCATCGCGAGCAAATGGAGGAGGAAAGAATGAATCTTTTCGTTTTTTATACTATTTCAGGTTAAATTGATTCACTTACACAAAGCTTGGGGAAATTTGGCTTCGAGGTGAATCGAATTTATCCTGAAATTTGGAACGAATTCCACTTCATGGGATTCGATTCACTCATCTCTAATGACGACATCACGGAGCTGGTGGATGTTAGAGGCCTTCCGCTCCTCCACCTTCTGTTTTAGGATGCCCCACAGATAGGGTTTAGGCCTGAAGACATGCTTGGCCAGTCCAGCACCTTTACCCTCAGTTTCTTTACAAGGCAGTGGTCGTCTTGGAGGTGTTTGGGGTGGTTATCATGTTGGATAGCTTGCTGCTTTTTCAAGGCTGCTAATTTAGTGCTGGTCTAATCAAGTGCTGATCTGCAAGTGCATTGGAGATATTCAGGAGATACTCAGGAGGTAATCTGGAGGTGGATACAATCTAAACAAGTAAGATTTGTTTGTTTAAATTCCCCCCCCCCCCCCCTTTGCAATGGCAGACCTGGTTCTGTGCAGGAATTGTTGTGCTTTTATTTCAGGTTCCACTCTTCAGAGGTTTGGATACTGTCTGATTTGTAAATTAACCATTAAGCAAACTCAGACTGAGAACATTGCAATGCCACTGCCACAGAAGCCCCCTAGACATGGAAGATGGGTTACTGTAGGTTCTGGTAGACTGAGAGTTGTGGATAGAAGGCATGTCCCACAGTCTGTGGCTCTCCATAATTCATTTGCAGCACTTTCAGAGTCCAAGAGCAACATGGCAGATGGCTCAAGCACAGTGGGTGAGAAACAATCATCTCCCATGCCTAAAGTATGCAAGACTGCAGCCAAAGACAAAAAGGAGAAGGTGAGGACTGATAGTAAGCAAATGTTGGTGGGCGATTCCATCATAAGAGGTGTGAAGTTTGAGGAGAATGGTGTTGTAAGATGTCTCCCTGGTGCTACCGCTATCAGGGATAGACGACGGATCCTTAATATTGTTAGGCAAGCAAAACAGGAAAGGGAAGTGGATGTTATTGTCCATCTGGGGACAAACGATCTGGCTTGCAATGAGGTTTCAAAGGTGAAAGAAGCTTTTCATACACTTGGAAAGGATATACGGGAGGTTGCATCAACTGTTTCATTCTCTGCAGTTTTGCCTGTGCATAACCTTCAGCATGACAGGAAGATGCGCATTAAGGGATTCAATGTATGGCTTGGTGAATGGTGTCGGAACCAAGGGTTTGGCTTTGTGATTCATGTTAGCTCTTGTTGGAATGGAAAAGAACTGTACAAGAAAGATGGTTTGCATCTTTCTCTCAAAGGAACGAATGTCCTCGGTGAACAGTTCCAAGTATTTGCTAATGAGCATTTAAACTAGGAAAGGGGCGCAAAAGAGTGATAATCCAGCAGTCCGACTGCCCCCCGGAACAATGCCAGAAGATGCCAGTAGCACAAAGGTTAAGAAATGACCAGCTCAGATTCTTATCTACAAATGCTCGCAGTTTAGGGAATAAGATTAATGAACTTGAGGCTATAATGGCATCTGAGAATATAAATGTAGTGGCTGTTACTGAGACGTGGTTCAAGGGGAGTAATGACTGGGATATATCAATACCAGGGTTCTCTCTATACAGGAAAGACAGAGAAGGCAAGAAGGGGGGAGGGGTGGCCCTGTATGTGAAAGACAGCATAAACTCTAATTTGATACAAGTTAGCGAGAACAATTTAGAGTCAGTTTGGGTTACCTTGCAGCTTGATAATCATAAGGTAACTCGTGTAGGTGTGATATATAGACCACCTAGCCAAGTCAAAGAATTAGATGATCTACTAGTTGAGGAAATAGCTAAAATGACATTGAAGGGGGAAGTTATCATTATGGGAGACTTCAATCTTCCTGATGTAAACTGGAAAACCAAAATAGCTAGTTCTGCCAGGAGTACAGATATTCTAAATTCCCTACTGGGATTATCTCTACAACAAGTAGTTGAGGAGCCAACCCGGAAGGAGGCCATTTTAGATTTAGTATTCACAAATGGGAATTTGGTATCTGATATTACTGTAGGGGAAAGCTTGGGATCTAGTGATCACCAGTCAGTGTGGTTTACTATAAGTACAGTGACTGATTCACACCACACAAAAACAAAATTTTTAGATTTTAGAAAAACTGACTTTTCTAAAATTAGATTAGTGGTATACGAGTCCCTATCAGATTGGAACAGTTTCATTGGAGTCCAGGAGAAATGGGACTACTTAAAAGTGGCACTATTGAAGGCAACAGATAATTGCATTAGGCTTGTCAGTAAAAGCAAAATAAGGATGAGACCACTGTGGTACTCAGCGGAAGTGGCCAAAATCATTAAAAACAAAAAGATAGCATTTAGGAATTATAAAAAAAACTAAACGAGGATGACAGGCTAATTTACAAGATTAGGCAGAGAGAGGCCAAACAAGTTATAAGAGCTTCTAAAGCACAGGCAGAAGAGAAATTAGCTCAGTCAGGGAAAAAAGGCGATAAGGCATTCTTCAGATACATAAATGAAAAAAGGAAACTAAAACAAGGAATTACAAAATTAAAAACAAAAGAAGGAAGGTATATGGAAGAAGATAAAGAACTAGCCGACTGCCTCAATGAATACTTCTGTTCAGTCTTTACGAAGGAAAATGAAGGAAAAGGACCTCAGTTAGGAAAGAAGACTAATGAATCTTTTGATGCATGTGTCTTTACAGAGGAAGAGGTTCTAAGTCAGCTGTCTAAAATCAATACAAATAAGTCGCAGGGGCCTGATGGGATACACCCAAAGCTATTAAAAGAGCTCAGCGGTGAACTAGCAAAACCATTAACAGATTTAGTTAACCAATCACTGGCAACAGGAGTCGTCCCAGAAGATTGGAAATTAGCAAATGTTGTGCCGATTCACAAGAAAGGTAGTAGGGAGGAATCGGGCAACTATAGGCCAGTAAGCCTGACATCAATAGTGGGGAAATTAATGGAAACCATACTTAAGGAGAGGATTGTGGAACATCTAAAATCCCATGGATTGAAAGATGAAAAACAGCATGGGTTTACTTCAGGGAGATCATGTCAAACTAATCTTATTGATTTTTTTGATTGGGTGACTAAAACAATAGATGGCGGAGGTGCAGTAGACATCGCTTAGCTAGACTTCAGTAAGGCTTTTGATACTGTCCCACACAGAAGGCTTATCAATAAATTGCAGTCTTTGGGCTTGGACTCCCATATTGTTGAATGGATTAGGCAGTGGCTGAGGGACAGGCAACAGAGGGTTGTAGTCAATGGAATATATTCAGACCAAGGTCTTGTTACCAGTGGGGTACCTCAGGGATCTGTTCTGGGACCCATATTGTTTAATATCTTTATCAGCGAAATTGCAGAAGGCCTCGATGGTAAGGTGTGTCTTTTTGCTGATGACACAAAGATTTGTAACAGGGTTGATGTTCCTGGAGGGATACACCAAATGGAAAAGGATTTAGGAAAACTAGAGGAATGGTAAAAAATCTGGCAACTAAAATTGAATGTGGATAAGTGCAAAATAATGCACCTGGGGCGTAAAAACCCAAGAGCAGAATATACAGTCAGTGATACAGTCCTAACCTCAGTATCTGAGGAAAAGGATTTAGGGGTCATTATTTCAGAAGACTTAAAGGTAGGCAGACCATGTCATAAAGCAGCAGGAGATGCTAGCAGAATGCTGGGGTGTATAGGGAGAGGCATTACCAGTAGACAGAGGGGGGCGCTCATGCCGCTCTACAGAGCACTAGTGAGACCTCATCTGGAGTATTGTGCGCAGTACTGGAGACCATATCTCCAGAAGGATATTGATACTTTGGAGAGAGTTCAGAGAAGAGCTACTAAACTGCTACATGGATTGCAGGATAAAACTTACCAAGAAAGATTAAAGGACCTTAACATGTATAGCTTGGAAGAAAGAGGAGACAGAGGGGAGATGAGAGACACTGCTAAATACATAAATGGAATCAACAAGGTAAAAGAGGAGAGAAGATTTACAAGAAGAAAAACTGCTACAAGAGGACATAGTTCTAAATTAGAGGGGCAAAGGTTTAAAAGTCATATCAGGAAGTATTACTTTACTGAGAGAGTAGTGGATGCATGGAATAGCCTACCTGCAGAAGTGGTAGCTGCAAATACAGTGAAGGAGTTTAAGCATGCATGGGATAGGCATACGGCCATCCTTCATATAAGATAGGGCCAGGGGCTATCCATAGTATTCAGTGTATTGGGCAGACTAGATGGGCCAAACGGTTCTTATCTGCCGACACATTCTATGTTTCTATGAATACTACCCTTCAGCCCAGTTTCTGAAGGGAGGGGATCGGTTCAGTATGACACAGGACATGTTGGCATTCATGGTTCCCTCAATGAACTGCAGCTCCCCGCAGCCGGCAGCGCTCATGCAGCTGAAAGAGGCCCGAGGGCTGGGTCCACAGGTACAGAGGGTGCACGATGCCACACAGACAACCGATGCCACACAGTCGATAAAGCAGCCTGGCTGCGCCTGAATGTTCCTGAGCGAGCTTTGTCTTTGGGGTGCACCCTTAAGTATTGCACAATACTATTTTTAATCCAACAAGGTGAAGTCTGTATCTTGCCGCTTTCTTATATGTCCCCAAAGTGTCACTGGTACAGTACAACGAGGTGTGACGCGGCAGAGCCGCACTTACTGTTCTTGGCAGTCTCTTGGTGCTTTTCCTTGATCCACTGGTTCACTCCAGCACGAACCGGACCATCAGCCATGTGTTTCCTGGAGCTGGCGCTACAAGTGTCTTCCTTGGGGCTGACTCTTTGTCACTACCAGAGCTTTGAGACGTTCTCACAGCTCTGTTTCTCCACCCCTGTGATGATGTCACTACTAGAGCTTGGAGGAGTTCCCTCTGCCCTGTTTCTCCGCCCCTGTGATGAGGTCTTTACTTTCTGTTTCCTTCCTCCCAGCTGTCCCTCCTGTGTTTGATTTCGCTGCCTTTAAATCACCCCTCCTCCTTTGTAGAGGTGCGGATTATACTTTTCTTTTGAGCTGTATCTCTCGCTTGAGTATCTTCACTTGTGTGATATCTTTTCACTGGATCTGTGTTCTGCTGAAGCAAGTACTTCAGATATTGTCTGATGACTTTGGATCTGTTTTCACTGCAGCCGCAGCTCCTTCAGTTAAGTGTTCAGACATTGTGTGTTTCTGTTTCTTTGCTGACTGGATCCGAGGCGACCCCGGTTCCGTCCATATACTGAGCAGGGCACCGGTGGCCGTGCCCCTTCCACTATTGTAGGGGTTTCAGTGGTCATCAGCCTTAGGTACGCGGGCATGTCTCGATCCACCATCTGGATCTGGACATGTGCATAGCAGCTTAGGGAGAGCTTTTAGGGTCTGACAGGGGTCACCCTTTATCCTCCCTAGTTTGGGTCCGGTCAGTTGCTATTCACTGTGTAGGCTCTTGTTTCTCACTTACAGCCGTGACACTCTTGGGGCTGGTGTCCGTCCCCCCTGTGAGCCACAAATCCCTTTCCCAGCATTTTCAGAGACTGATTGCTCAGACCCTATACATAGTGACCCTGAATACAGTGACCCTCTAGGAGCTGCACCCATATCTCTGAGTAGTTCCTTGCTCCACCATACTGTACACAACGCCATAATCAGTACTTTTTTACCCTCAGTTTCTTTACAAGGCAGTGGTCGTCTTGGAGGTGTTTGGGGTGGTTATCATGTTGGATAGCTTGCTGCTTTTTCAAGGCTGCTAATTTAGTGCTGGTCTAATCAAGTGCTGATCTGCAAGTGCATTGGAGATATTCAGGAGATACTCAGGAGGTAATCTGGAGGTGGATACAATCTAAACAAGTAAGATTTGTTTGTTTAAATCCCCCCCCCCCCCCCTTTGCAATGGCAGACCTGGTTCTGTGCAGGAATTGTTGTGCTTTTATTTCAGGTTCCACTCTTCAGAGGTTTGGATACTGTCTGATTTGTAAATTAACCATTAAGCAAACTCAGACTGAGAACATTGCAATGCCACTGCCACAGAAGCCCCCTAGACATGGAAGATGGGTTACTGTAGGTTCTGGTAGACTGAGAGTTGTGGATAGAAGGCATGTCCCACAGTCTGTGGCTCTCCATAATTCATTTGCAGCACTTTCAGAGTCCAAGAGCAACATGGCAGATGGCTCAAGCACAGTGGGTGAGAAACAATCATCTCCCATGCCTAAAGTATGCAAGACTGCAGCCAAAGACAAAAAGGAGAAGGTGAGGACTGATAGTAAGCAAATGTTGGTGGGCGATTCCATCATAAGAGGTGTGAAGTTTGAGGAGAATGGTGTTGTAAGATGTCTCCCTGGTGCTACCGCTATCAGGGATAGACGACGGATCCTTAATATTGTTAGGCAAGCAAAACAGGAAAGGGAAGTGGATGTTATTGTCCATCTGGGGACAAACGATCTGGCTTGCAATGAGGTTTCAAAGGTGAAAGAAGCTTTTCATACACTTGGAAAGGATATACGGGAGGTTGCATCAACTGTTTTATTCTCTGCAGTTTTGCCTGTGCATAACCTTCAGCATGACAGGAAGATGCGCATTAAGGGATTCAATGTATGGCTTGGTGAATGGTGTCGGAACCAAGGGTTTGGCTTTGTGATTCATGTTAGCTCTTGTTGGAATGGAAAAGAACTGTACAAGAAAGATGGTTTGCATCTTTCTCTCAAAGGAACGAATGTCCTCGGTGAACAGTTCCAAGTATTTGCTAATGAGCATTTAAACTAGGAAAGGGGCGCAAAAGAGTGATAATCCAGCAGTCCGACTGCCCCCCGGAACAATGCCAGAAGATGCCAGTAGCACAAAGGTTAAGAAATGACCAGCTCAGATTCTTATCTACAAATGCTCGCAGTTTAGGGAATAAGATTAATGAACTTGAGGCTATAATGGCATCTGAGAATATAAATGTAGTGGCTGTTACTGAGACGTGGTTCAAGGGGAGTAATGACTGGGATATATCAATACCAGGGTTCTCTCTATACAGGAAAGACAGAGAAGGCAAGAAGGGGGGAGGGGTGGCCCTGTATGTGAAAGACAGCATAAACTCTAATTTGATACAAGTTAGCGAGAACAATTTAGAGTCAGTTTGGGTTACCTTGCAGCTTGATAATCATAAGGTAACTCGTGTAGGTGTGATATATAGACCACCTAGCCAAGTCAAAGAATTAGATGATCTACTAGTTGAGGAAATAGCTAAAATGACATTGAAGGGGGAAGTTATCATTATGGGAGACTTCAATCTTCCTGATGTAAACTGGAAAACCAAAATAGCTAGTTCTGCCAGGAGTACAGATATTCTAAATTCCCTACTGGGATTATCTCTACAACAAGTAGTTGAGGAGCCAACCCGGAAGGAGGCCATTTTAGATTTAGTATTCACAAATGGGAATTTGGTATCTGATATTACTGTAGGGGAAAGCTTGGGATCTAGTGATCACCAGTCAGTGTGGTTTACTATAAGTACAGTGACTGATTCACACCACACAAAAACAAAATTTTTAGATTTTAGAAAAACTGACTTTTCTAAAATTAGATTAGTGGTATACGAGTCCCTATCAGATTGGAACAGTTTCATTGGAGTCCAGGAGAAATGGGACTACTTAAAAGTGGCACTATTGAAGGCAACAGATAATTGCATTAGGCTTGTCAGTAAAAGCAAAAAAAGGATGAGACCACTGTGGTACTCAGCGGAAGTGGCCAAAATCATTAAAAACAAAAAGATAGCATTTAGGAATTATAAAAAAAACTAAACGAGGATGACAGGCTAATTTACAAGATTAGGCAGAGAGAGGCCAAACAAGTTATAAGAGCTTCTAAAGCACAGGCAGAAGAGAAATTAGCTCAGTCAGGGAAAAAAGGCGATAAGGCATTCTTCAGATACATAAATGAAAAAAGGAAACTAAAACAAGGAATTACAAAATTAAAAACAAAAGAAGGAAGGTATATGGAAGAAGATAAAGAACTAGCCGACTGCCTCAATGAATACTTCTGTTCAGTCTTTACGAAGGAAAATGAAGGAAAAGGACCTCAGTTAGGAAAGAAGACTAATGAATCTTTTGATGCATGTGTCTTTACAGAGGAAGAGGTTCTAAGTCAGCTGTCTAAAATCAATACAAATAAGTCGCAGGGGCCTGATGGGATACACCCAAAGCTATTAAAAGAGCTCAGCGGTGAACTAGCAAAACCATTAACAGATTTAGTTAACCAATCACTGGCAACAGGAGTCGTCCCAGAAGATTGGAAATTAGCAAATGTTGTGCCGATTCACAAGAAAGGTAGTAGGGAGGAATCGGGCAACTATAGGCCAGTAAGCCTGACATCAATAGTGGGGAAATTAATGGAAACCATACTTAAGGAGAGGATTGTGGAACATCTAAAATCCCATGGATTGAAAGATGAAAAACAGCATGGGTTTACTTCAGGGAGATCATGTCAAACTAATCTTATTGATTTTTTTGATTGGGTGACTAAAACAATAGATGGCGGAGGTGCAGTAGACATCGCTTAGCTAGACTTCAGTAAGGCTTTTGATACTGTCCCACACAGAAGGCTTATCAATAAATTGCAGTCTTTGGGCTTGGACTCCCATATTGTTGAATGGATTAGGCAGTGGCTGAGGGACAGCCTGGGTAAAAACCCAAGAGCAGAATATACAGTCAGTGATACAGTCCTAACCTCAGTATCTGAGGAAAAGGATTTAGGGGTCATTATTTCAGAAGACTTAAAGGTAGGCAGACCATGTCATAAAGCAGCAGGAGATGCTAGCAGAATGCTGGGGTGTATAGGGAGAGGCATTACCAGTAGACAGAGGGGGGCGCTCATGCCGCTCTACAGAGCACTAGTGAGACCTCATCTGGAGTATTGTGCGCAGTACTGGAGACCATATCTCCAGAAGGATATTGATACTTTGGAGAGAGTTCAGAGAAGAGCTACTAAACTGCTACATGGATTGCAGGATAAAACTTACCAAGAAAGATTAAAGGACCTTAACATGTATAGCTTGGAAGAAAGATGAGACAGAGGGGAGATGAGAGACACTGCTAAATACATAAATGGAATCAACAAGGTAAAAGAGGAGAGAAGATTTACAAGAAGAAAAACTGCTACAAGAGGACATAGTTCTAAATTAGAGGGGCAAAGGTTTAAAAGTCATATCAGGAAGTATTACTTTACTGAGAGAGTAGTGGATGCATGGAATAGCCTACCTGCAGAAGTGGTAGCTGCAAATACAGTGAAGGAGTTTAAGCATGCATGGGATAGGCATACGGCCATCCTTCATATAAGATAGGGCCAGGGGCTATCCATAGTATTCAGTGTATTGGGCAGACTAGATGGGCCAAACGGTTCTTATCTGCCGACACATTCTATGTTTCTATGAATACTACCCTTCAGCCCAGTTTCTGAAGGGAGGGGATCGGTTCAGTATGACACAGGACATGTTGGCATTCATGGTTCCCTCAATGAACTGCAGCTCCCCGCAGCCGGCAGCGCTCATGCAGCTGAAAGAGGCCCGAGGGCTGGGTCCACAGGTACAGAGGGTGCACGATGCCACACAGACAACCGATGCCACACAGTCGATAAAGCAGCCTGGCTGCGCCTGAATGTTCCTGAGCGAGCTTTGTCTTTGGGGTGCACCCTTAAGTATTGCACAATACTATTTTTAATCCAACAAGGTGAAGTCTGTATCTTGCCGCTTTCTTATATGTCCCCAAAGTGTCACTGGTACAGTACAACGAGGTGTGACGCGGCAGAGCCGCACTTACTGTTCTTGGCAGTCTCTTGGTGCTTTTCCTTGATCCACTGGTTCACTCCAGCACGAACCGGACCATCAGCCATGTGTTTCCTGGAGCTGGCGCTACAAGTGTCTTCCTTGGGGCTGACTCTTTGTCACTACCAGAGCTTTGAGACGTTCTCACAGCTCTGTTTCTCCACCCCTGTGATGATGTCACTACTAGAGCTTGGAGGAGTTCCCTCTGCCCTGTTTCTCCGCCCCTGTGATGAGGTCTTTACTTTCTGTTTCCTTCCTCCCAGCTGTCCCTCCTGTGTTTGATTTCGCTGCCTTTAAATCACCCCTCCTCCTTTGTAGAGGTGCGGATTATACTTTTCTTTTGAGCTGTATCTCTCGCTTGAGTATCTTCACTTGTGTGATATCTTTTCACTGGATCTGTGTTCTGCTGAAGCAAGTACTTCAGATATTGTCTGATGACTTTGGATCTGTTTTCACTGCAGCCGCAGCTCCTTCAGTTAAGTGTTCAGACATTGTGTGTTTCTGTTTCTTTGCTGACTGGATCCGAGGCGACCCCGGTTCCGTCCATATACTGAGCAGGGCACCGGTGGCCGTGCCCCTTCCACTATTGTAGGGGTTTCAGTGGTCATCAGCCTTAGGTACGCGGGCATGTCTCGATCCACCATCTGGATCTGGACATGTGCATAGCAGCTTAGGGAGAGCTTTTAGGGTCTGACAGGGGTCACCCTTTATCCTCCCTAGTTTGGGTCCGGTCAGTTGCTATTCACTGTGTAGGCTCTTGTTTCTCACTTACAGCCGTGACACTCTTGGGGCTGGTGTCCGTCCCCCCTGTGAGCCACAAATCCCTTTCCCAGCATTTTCAGAGACTGATTGCTCAGACCCTATACATAGTGACCCTGAATACAGTGACCCTCCAGGAGCTGCACCCACATCTCTGAGTAGTTCCTTGCTCCACCATACTGTACACAACGCCATAATCAGTACTTTTTTTCTCTATGATTTCTTTTATCTTCACATTTTGGGCTCTGGCCTCCCTCTTTTTCTCCATTGCCCAGCTTTCTACTTTAGGTATTGTGTTTGTGCCTTTATCTAGTTTATCCTTGAATATGGCAAGTTCACACATGCAGTCATCCAGGCATTCACACTTCATCAGCTTTTTCTTTGGATCAGTCTCTGTCTTAATCTCATCTCTTAACTTAGAAATTTGCCTTTCCAGATTAAATAAACTTTTCTTTGTCACAGTTGTACTCAATCCAGAAGCACTACACGTTTCAGTTGACTCACCAGCCACCATTTCCAGATTATCGTTTCTAACACCTCCATGCTGCAGGCTTAACTCCAAGCTCTGGGCTTTCCCAGGATCATCAGCCCAGCTCCCCTCCCCTCCACCTGGGTCAGAAGCCATGTCCCCTCCCTGCAAGGAGCTCAGCAGCACATGTCTATCCTCTCCTATGGACAAGAATAGAACTACTATAATACTGCTCCTATGTACAAGAATATAACTACTATAATACTGCTCCTATGTACAAGAATAGAACTACTATAATACTGCCTCCTATGTACAAGAATATAACTACTATAATACTGCCTCCTATGTACAAGGATATAACTACTATAATACTGCTCCTATGTACAAGAATATAACTACTATAATACTGCCTCCTATGTACAAGAATATAACTACTATAATAATGCCTTCTATGTACAGGAATATAACTACTATAATACTGCCTCTATGTACAAGAATATAACTACTATAATACTGCCTCCTATGTACACGAATATAACTACTATAATACTGCTCCTATGTACAAGAATATAGCTACTATAATACTGCTCCTATGTACAAGAATATACATACTATAATACTGCTCATATATACAAGAATATAACTTTTATAATACTGCTCATATATACAAGAATATAACTTCTATAATACTGCCTCCTATGTACAAGAATATACCTACTATAATACTGCTCATATATACAAGAATATAACTACTATAATACTGCCTCCTATGTACAAGAATATACCTACTTGTCATGGTCTTACCTTCTTACTGTTCTCCTTCGTTTGACATGTGCTGGCGGCCATCTTGGTTTCTGGGTTTCTTGTAGCATCCCACCCTGCGGCTTCTCCTTCCCACTGGGAGGAGCTGGATGCCTAGCTCATATATATAGGAGGTCTGTGGCTTCAGTTCCTTGCTTGGTCCTCCTGTGTTCACATGCTTCTAAGACTGCTGCTGCTGCTTCTGGTTCCTGATCCTGGCCTCGTCTGACTACCCCGTTGGTTCCTGATCCTGGCCTCGTCTGACTACCCCGTTGGTTCCTGATCCTGGCTTCGTCTGACTACCCTGCTGGTTCCTGATCCAGGCTTCGTCTGACTACCCTTCTAGTTCCTGACCCCTGTCTACGCAAGACCCTGCTTCGGTTTAGCCATCCGTTTGGACTTTTGCTTACAGCTTGATTTTCAATAAAGCCTTCTTATTTCCACTTATCTCTTGTTGTACGTCTGGTTCATGGTTCCATGACATTAGGACCAAGCCATGAATTTTGACGGTACAGGGCCATCCTCGCTACCTACGCTGGTTGCCAGACTTGATCAGCAGGATCACCTGTTGGGTCGGTTCGCTGTGGCGTTGCAAACCCTGCTTGAACGCACGGCTCATTTCGCTTCCGTTGCCGATGGGTCGGTTGTCGCTCCTGGGCCCGCTCCTACTGCCGCTCCGGTTGTTGCGCAAGAGTCTACCCCGACACCTGTTGCTGCGCCTGCGGTGTCTCGGGGTATGACCGGTTCTGCCCCCCTTCCACAGCGCTTTGGGGGAGAGCCAACTCAGTGCCGAGGTTTCCTTAACCAGGTGGGCATTTATTTCGAGTTGCTGCCACATGCCTTTCCTACTGAGAGATCAAAGGTGGGCTTCTTGATCTCGCTGGTTGCCGAGTTTTCCGGTTTTGTTGCTTCTCTTCGGAAGGTATTCGATGTGCCGGCTCGTGCTGCCTCTGCTGCGAAGCTCTTTATGTCCATCAGACAGGGTTCACGATCCGTAGCTGAATACGCCATTGAGTTTCGTACCCTGGCAGCAAAGGTGGGCTGGAATAATGAGGCTCTGGTCGCTGCTTTCTCTCATGGTCTCTCGGATGCCTTGAAGGATGAGGTTGCAGCTAAGGACCTACCAGTGGAGCTTGAGTCTCTTATTTCTTTCCTGATTTTGATTGACACCAGACTCAGGGAGAGGCCTTCCTTTAAGGAGAGCCTGCGGAGGTCTTCTAACAGATTGGCGCCTACGTTTGCTGTCCCACCCGTGCCTCCCTCTCCTCCCACGCCTCCTGGGGATGACTTGTCTGGGGGTGAACCCATGCAGCTGGGGTTTGCTCGCCTGTCCGAGGGGGAGAGGGTACTCCGGAGACGCGAGGGCCGATGCATGTACTGTGGTCTCGGTGGGCATTTTCGGTTGGCATGTCCGAACCGTCCGGGAAACGCTCGCACCTGAGATCCTGTCGGGGGCAGATCTTGGGTGGAGTCTCCTCGTCCCCGGTTTCCCGTGTTGACAAACCACTGATCACTGTTGTCCTCTCCTGGGTCGGGGGCTCGGTGACGACCCAGGCGTTGGTGGACTCTGGTGCTGGTGGTTTGTTCATTGATAGTGTGTTCGCTGCCACCAATTCCATTCCTCTGCAGCCTCGAGGTTCCCCAATGGCTCTTGAGGCGATAGACGGCAGACCCCTTCTGCCGCCACACGTGACTCATGAGACCCTTCCAGTGGGGATAGCCATTGGTGCCGTTCACAGAGAGTCGGTCTGTCTCCAGGTGATTTCGTCTCCACACTACCCGGTGGTCTTGGGGTACCCCTGGCTCCAGAAGCATAATCCGACTTTCGATTGGAGATCGGCCGAGATCCTCTCGTGGTCAACGCAGTGTGGGGCTAGTTGCATCCATGGGCCTGTCAAGTTGCTGTGTACTTCCTCGGACTCTCTGTTGCCTCCTGAATACGAAGAGTACCGGGATGTATTCGATAAGGTGCGCGCGGTTGCCCTACCTCCGCACCGCCCATACGATTGTGCCATAGAGTTACAATCTGGTGCCGTTCCTCCTCGTGGCAAAGTCTATCCACTGTCGGTAGCGGAGAATGAGGCCATGGAGGAGTATGTGAGGGAGGCGCTTTCACGCGGACACATTCGCAAATCCTCGTCCCCGGCAGGGGCTGGATTTTTCTTTGTGAAAAAGAAGGGCGGTGAGTTGAGGCCTTGCATCGATTACAGGGGTCTCAATCGCATCACGATCAAGAACGCTTACCCGATACCCCTTCCGAGCTGTTCGATCGCCTCAAAGGGGCCACGGTCTTTACCAAACTCGACCTGAGGGCGGCATATAACCTGGTAAGGATCAAGGCGGGCGATGAGTGGAAGACCGCGTTTAACACCAGGACCGGTCATTATGAATCCTTGGTTATGCCCTTTGGGTTGTGCAATGCGCCCGCAGTCTTCCAGGAATTCATCAACGATGTTTTCCGTGACCTGTTGCAGCAGTGTGTGGTGGTCTATTTGGAAGACATCTTGGTATATTCTGAATCCATGGAGGCCCACATTATGGATGTCAGACGAGTGTTGCAACGGTTACGAGAGAACAGGCTGTTCGGTAAGCTTGAGAAATGCGAATTTCACCGATCCCAGGTAACCTTCTTAGGTTACATCATTTCCGCTGAGGGGTTCTCCATGGATCCTGAGAAGGTTTCGGCTGTCTTACAGTGGCCCCAGCCCAGTGGTCTCCGTGCCCTGCAGCGCTTTTTGGGCTTCGCCAATTATTATCGGAAGTTCATCAGGGACTTTTCTATGCTAGCCAAGCCTCTCACGGATCTGACCAGGAAGGGCAGTAATTTCCAGGTCTGGCCGCTCGAGACCATCCGAGCTTTTGAGGCTTTAAAGTCCGCCTTTGTGTCGGCTCCAATTCTGTCGCATCCCAACCCTGGGTTGCCCTTTGTCCTCGAGGTGGACGCGTCTGAGACGGGAGTAGGCGCCCTTCTGTCTCAGCGTAGAACACCAGAGGGTCCTCTGCTTCCCTGTGGGTTTTACTCCCGGAAACTGTCTTCCGCGGAGTGCAACTATCAGATTGGTGACAGGGAGTTATTGGCCATCGTGCAGGCCCTTAAAGAATGGAGGCACTTGCTCGAGGGTTCGGTGGTTCCGGTTCTCATCCTGACGGACCACAAGAATCTGACCTACCTTTCTGAGGCCAAGAGATTGACACCACGTCAGGCCAGATGGGCTCTGTTCTTGTCACGTTTTAATTACGTGGTCTCCTACCTACCCGGTTCCAAGAACATCAGAGCGGATGCCTTATCACGGCAGTACTCCGAGCTGTCCGGGGAGGAGTCGATTCCGACTTCGGTCATACCTCCGAATCAGATCCTGGCCGCCATTCGCACCAGCCTGACCTCTCCCCTGGGTGTGCAGATTTTGGCGGCTCAATCTGGTGCTCCCTCTGGGAGACCCAACGGCAGGTGTTTTGTGCCTGAGGAGTTGCGCACTCGGTTGTTGCAAACCTACCATAACTCCAAGGCCGCGGGGCATCCTGGTAAGAATCAGCTGTCCTGGGCTGTTTCACGTCTGTTCTGGTGGCCTTCTCTACGTTCCGACATCGCCGCATATGTAGCGGCATGCTCCGTTTGTGCCCAGAGTAAGTCCCCTCGGCACCTTCCGTTGGGCCTTTTGCAACCCATAGCCACCGGGGAGCGCCCATGGTCACACCTGGGGATGGATTTCATTGTGGACCTCCCTGCATCCCGAGGCCATACGGTCATTCTCATGATTGTGGATCGGTTTTCCAAAATGTGCCACTGTGTTCCTCTCAAGAAGTTACCCTCTGCACAAGAGTTGGCCACGATTTTCGCCAGGGAGGTCTTCCGGTTGCACGGTTTGCCCAAGGAGATTGTGTCGGATCGGGGGAGGCAGTTTGTGTCCAGGTTCTGGCGCGCCTTTTGCTCCCAGTTGGGGATTCATCTCTCTTTCTCCTCGGCCTACCACCCTCAGTCCAATGGGGCCGCAGAACGATCCAATCAGGCCTTGGAGCAATTCCTTCGTTGCTATGTCTCCGATCACCAAGACAATTGGGTTGACCTCCTGCCTTGGGCTGAGTTTGCCAGGAACACGGCGGTGAACTCTTCCTCTGGGACGTCTCCCTTCATGGCCAATTATGGGTTCCAACCTGCCGTGTTACCGGAGGTATTCTCTCCCCAGGATATTCCGGCTGTGGAGGATCACCTTTCCGTCCTACGTGCTTCTTGGGTACAGATCCAGAGGTCCCTTGAGGTCTCTGCGCAGCGCCAGAGACTCCAGGCTGATCGCAGACGAGCGCCCGCTCCTTCCTACCAGGTCA
Organism: Bufo gargarizans; assembly: GCF_014858855.1. Lineage (NCBI taxonomy): Eukaryota > Metazoa > Chordata > Amphibia > Anura > Bufonidae > Bufo > Bufo gargarizans. Next base: position 11,725,765 of record NC_058089.1, on the reverse strand, counting down.
GAGACCGTGTATGGTTGTCCACCCGCAACCTCAACCTTCGAGTGCCCACTCCCAAGCTGGCGCCTCGCTTTGTTGGTCCCTTCCGAGTGCTTCGCAGGGTAAACCCGGTAGCCTATGCCCTTGCGCTTCCTCCTGGCATGCGGATCTCCAACGTGTTTCATGTCTCCCTGTTGAAGCCATTGGTGTGTAATCGTTTCACTTCCTCGGTTCCTCGGCCCCGTCCGGTCCAAGTGGGCAATCGTGAGGAATATGAGGTGAGCAATATCCTGGACTCACGCCTGGTCCGCGGCCGGTTGCAGTTTTTGGTCCATTGGCGTGGTTATGGTCCAGAGGAGCGTTCCTGGGTTCCCTCCGCAGATGTCCATGCTCCTGCTTTGCTCCGAGCCTTCCACGCACGCTTCCCTCAGAAACCGTTCCTTACTCCGCGGAGGAGGGGCCCTTGAGGGGGAGGTACTGTCATGGTCTTACCTTCTTACTGTTCTCCTTCGTTTGACATGTGCTGGCGGCCATCTTGGTTTCTGGGTTTCTTGTAGCCTCCCACCCTGCGGCTTCTCCTTCCCACTGGGAGGAGCTGGATGCCTAGCTCATATATATAGGAGGTCTGTGGCTTCAGTTCCTTGCTTGGTCCTCCTGTGTTCACATGCTTCTAAGACTGCTGCTGCTGCTTCTGGTTCCTGATCCTGGCCTCGTCTGACTACCCCGTTGGTTCCTGATCCTGGCCTCGTCTGACTACCCCGTTGGTTCCTGATCCTGGCTTCGTCTGACTACCCTGCTGGTTCCTGATCCAGGCTTCGTCTGACTACCCTTCTAGTTCCTGACCCCTGTCTACGCAAGACCCTGCTTCGGTTTAGCCATCCGTTTGGACTTTTGCTTACAGCTTGATTTTCAATAAAGCCTTCTTATTTCCACTTATCTCTTGTTGTACGTCTGGTTCATGGTTCCATGACACTACTATAATACTGCTCATATATACAAGAATATAACTACTATAATACTGCCTCCTATGTACAAGAATATAACTACTATAATACTGCTCCTATGTACAAGAATATAACTACTATAATACTGTCTCCTATGTACATGAATATAACTACTATAACACTGCTCCTATGTACAAGAATATAACTACTATAATACTGCTCCTATATACAAGAATATAACTACTATAATACTGCTCCTATATACAAGAATACAACTTCTATAATACTGCCTCCTATGTTCAAGAATATACCTACTATAATACTGCTCATATATACAAGAATATAACTACTATAATACTGCCTCCTATGTACAAGAATATAACTACTATAATACTGCTCCTATGTACAAGAATACAACTACTATAATACTGCCTCCTATGTACATGAATATAACTACTATAACACTGCTCCTATGTACAAGAATATAACTACTATAATACTGCTCCTATATACAAGAATATAACTACTATAATACTGCTCCTATGTACAAGAATATAACTACTATTATACTGCTCCTATGTACAAGAATATAACTACTATAATACTGCTCCTATGTACAAGACTATAACTACTATAATACTGCTCCTCTGTACAAGAATATAACTACTATAATACTACTCCTATGTACAAGAATATAACTACTATAATACTCCTCCTATGTACAAGAATCTAACTACTATAATACTCCTCCTATGTACAAGAATCTAACTACTATAATACTGCTCCTATGTACAAGAATATAACTACTATAATACTGCTCCTATGTACAATAATATAACTACTATAATACTGCCTCCTATGTACAGGAATATAACTACTATAATACTGCTCCTATGTACAATAATATAACTACTATAATACTGCCTCCTATGTACAAGAATATAACTACTATAATACTGCTCCTATATACAAGAATACAACTACTATAATACTGCCTCCTATGTACAAGAATATAACTACTATAATACTGCTCCTATGTACAAGAATATAACTACTATAATACTGCTCCTATGTACAGGAATATAACTACTATAATACTGCTCCTATGTACAAGAATATAACTACTATAATACTGCTCCTCTGTACAGGAATATAACTACTATAATACTGTTCCTATGTACAAGAATATAACTGCTATAATACTGCCTCCTATGTACAAGAATATAACTACTATAATACTGCCTCCTATGTACAAGAATATAACTACTATAATACTGCTCCTATCTACAAGAATATAACTACTATAATACTGCTCCTATGTACAAGAATATAACTACTATAATACTGCTCCTATGTACAAGAATATATCTACTATAATACTGCCTCCTATCTACAAGAATATAACTACTATAATACTGCCTCCTTTGTACAGAAATAAACTTTGAAATAGCTATTTAAAACATAATATGCACATGAAGCTAAGCACTTTGAAGAATATAATAAGTTTGTGCGCGGTGTGTAGACTTGTCTCGCTGGGTGATGGGCTCAGTACGACGGGATTGATTTGCAGCTTCATTTCAGCAGAGTGGCCGTTTCATTGTGTTTTCTAAATGATCTCTCATTTCTCGCATCCAATACAAGATAAATCTTCCTCTCATCTTTATGTCTCACAGGATAATTTAAGAATAATAATCTGGGAACATTTTGTTAGGATGGGAGGTTAGCGGCGAGCGTACGACTATTCATTTTCTCCATGAATTTAGCGGCTGGCGGTATTACTGTTTAATTGACCCTTTGACATTCATTTTATTGCTACTTCATGTCGGTAGGAATTTTGAACGCATGGTGCACTTATATATACTCACATTATAGTTTTACATTACAGCCAGAAATTCATGCAGAACTGAAATTCCTTTGGAGCAAAGTGCTGTCACTAATCTGGGGAAATTATGGCGTCCATCACCGTAAACGCGGGCACAGCAACACGTTGCATCAGGCAACTTTATGAGATAAAAGTTAGGCTTCCCGATGACAAGGTGCGGCTATGCAGCCTTAGGAGTGTTTGTACCAGACTAGAGCAACATGGCTGGTTTCTTCTATAAACAGCACCACCCTTTTCCACAGGTTATCTGTGGTATTGCAGCTCTGCCACATTCACTTCCGTTAAGCCAATCTGCAACACCAGCCACATTTTACTGCTGATCTCTGAGAAAGTACAGTACAGACGGGGAGATATTGAGCTTCTACCGTCTCTGTTAATAGCACTGGAAGGATAGTTGATGCTGCAGGTAGAATGTGCGTAGGCAGAAGGATGGGAGTGGTGGTTGTGGCCTTGAAGGTGGTAGTAGTAATCGCGGTTTACGGTCACAGTCCTCGCTTTGATGCTGTCACCGCCACTTCTGTGAGAAGGTCTGTTAGATGTTCTTCTCTACCTGCATGACGTTCTTTGTTTTTGTTTCACTTTGTCATCTCCTTTCCTTCTCCCAGCTGTCACCTATTTACACTAATTGTCTCCCTTTATATTCCCTCCCATACTGCCTCACTTTGCGGTTTATACTTCTTTGTGGATTGTGTTCATGGCTGGAGGCTGCTTCTGTTGATTCCTCAGATAAATCTGATTCCTTTATTTGTGTTTCCTTGCTGGCTTGATTCTAGGTGACCCTGACTCCGTCCGTATTAAGTGCAGGGAGCCGGTGGTCGTGTCCCCTCAATATTATAGGGTTTTCAGGTGTTGCATAGTATGAGGTACGTGGGCATGCAATCGTCTACCATAAAGACCATTGCATGGGCATAGCTTTATAGGGCTCACCCATATGCTCCTTAGTTTAGGATCAAGCTAGTCCGATCTTTATTTATAAGTTCCAGCTTTCTGCAACACCATCCGTGACAGACGTCCCCCAGGGCTGTGCACAGTGAGAGGAGGACGCACCCTTTCTTCCTTCGTGGCACTCCTTGGTATTAGGTGGTAGTTGGGGTTCCCTTGATAGAGAATGTTTGGCTGGGTCCAGGCAGGAGAGTGGATGCAGGTGGTCGGTGGGTGGTGAAGACAATGACCAGGCCCATTAATTGCAATCAATAAAGTCTTTCTTTACTGAGTTGATGATAGGAGCAGTAGTACATATAGCAGCAAAAGGCACAGTTCCAAGGTACATTACAATCCTTTCTCAGTAGCAGTGAGAAGGAACAATGATGGTAGTTATCGTACTGCCTTGTTTTCTCCCTCTCTCTAAGTAACTCTTTACAGTCTTTCAGCAGAACCACAGGCTGCAATGAGGTTCTTATTAAGGGCTGTTTCACATGAGCGGATGCCGTGCGTGTCATCCGCAGCGTGAATGAGAGACCAGCTGCACTCTGGACAGCAGAGACACGGAGCATTAACATGATTGATGATGTTCTTTGCCTCTCTGTGACCTTTTTACTACAAAACCACAGTGACCACTTTATCTCACTGTGATTTAGTAGTAAAAAGATCACAGAGAGGCACGGAGCGTTATCAGTCATGTTAGAGCGCGGCTTGGCTCTCATTCACGCTGCGGATGACACGCACGGCATCCGCTCATGTGAAACAGCCCTAACTTCTTAAGTCTTTAACCATGGCGCCCATTCTGAGCTGGTGCCATAGCTGCCGGGTGGCTGCTGCTGTTTTACAGTCAATGTCTGCGTGTCACGGTCCCTCCAGTGACAGAGGTTAGAAGATCTGAGAGACTGGCTGCACGTTAGGTCATCTGACAGCCTATCTGTTTTCACTTGTTGCAGTATTGTTGTTGGTAATGACCACACCTCTTGTCTCAGGTGCAGCTTGTGGTCATTACTGCTCCTCTATTTAATCTTGACTCCCTTCATACCATGCGGTTGATATTCTCTGCCTGGAGTTAGAGGAGCTGGTGTGTTGTCCTCATCTGAGTTCCTGCTCATCCATTTTCTATTATAAGATAAGTATACTTCTCTTGGTATTTTGTTGCTCCCATTTGCTCATTGTTTACTAGGCCTCAGGGAGACGCTGGTTCGATCCTCTGGGAAGGAACCAGTAGTCTCAGACCCTGTCACCGTTCCTAGGGCTTTTCAGGGTTACTAGGGCCTAGGTTTCCTTTGTATGAATATTCCCACCTTCAGCGTCTATTCATACTGACAGGAGTCAGGGCTAGGTTTAGGGTTTCCGTAGGTGGTCACCATTTCCCTTATCTTAGCCTTGATGCCTAGTTCCTGGTCATTTTCCTTCTGTTATCATTCTGGTGTTTCTCCCCTCCCCCTACACTGTGACACTTCGATCAGCAATAACGCCGATCACAGACATTTAACCATGCAGGTGCCATGGTTCATTGTGACTACCACATCTGAGAGGTCTTTTTCTGGAATCACTGCATTCCTGAGGCCTGAACGTCTCCCCTGTGCCAAGATGGAGGGAGGCGTTCGGTTGTCATGGCAGCCTCGGACCTTCTGAGTGCACAGGGGCCTGCCATAGCAATGTTCCTATGAAGCCCTGCCTGAGTCTCCCATAGGCTACAATAGTACTTAATTGAAGTCTATGGTAGAAGCAATCTTAAGGCCTCTTTCACACAAGCGTGGCATGTGAGGGCCCGATAAGACGTGGGTGCGTTGCGGTAAAATGCGCAATTTTTCCGCGCGAGTGCAAAGCGTTTTAATGCGTTTTGCACGCGTGTGAGAAAAATCGCTATGTTTGGTACCCAGATCCGAACCCGGACTTCATCACTGAAGTTCAGGTTTGGGTTAGGTGTTGTGTAGATTTTATTATTTTCCCTTATAACATGGTTATAAGGGAAAATAATAGCATTCTTATTACAGAATGCATAGTAAATTAGGGATGGAGGTGTTAAAAATAAATTAAAAAAAGTTAACTTACCTGCTCCATAGCTGCCGGTCTCTGTTCTATCTTCAGGACCTGGCAAAAGACCTGTGGTGACGTCACTGTGCTCATCACATGGTCCAATCACATGGTTTATCGCCATGGTGAGGGACCATGTGATTGGACCATGTGATGTGATGTCACCACAGGTCCTTAGCCGGCAGCTCAACATTACAGAAGAAGACAGAGATCCGCAACTACGCGATCAAGTGGACTCGGTGAGTTAATTATAATTATTTTTAACCCCTCCATCACTATTTTACTTTGCATTATGTATTCAGAATGCTATTATTTTCTCTTATAACCATGTTATAAGGGAAAATAATACAGATCGGGTCCCCAGCCCGATCGTCACCTAGCAACCATGCGTGAAAATCGCACCGCATCCGCACTCGCTTGCGGATGCTTGCGATTTTCATGCGGCCCCATTAACTTCTATGGGGCCTGCGTTGCGTGAAAAACGCAGACTATAGAGCATGCTGCAATTTTCACGCACAAGTGATGCGTCAAAATCACAGCTCATGTGCACAGCCCCATAGAAATGAATGGGTCCGGATTCAGTGCGAGTGCAATGCGTTCACATCACGAGAAATACTCGCCCGTGTGAAAGGGGCCTAAGATTGCATTTCAAAGTCCCCTGGGGCGACATAAAAAAAAAAGTTTTCAAAAATATAATCATTCAAATCACACCTCTTACCTCATATTAAACATAAAAATAAATCCACAATAGAAAATAAACATCATACTATAAAATAGAAAATACTTTAAAAATATAAAACATATTAATTCTGTATGATGAACACAATAGTGGAGAAAAAAAAAAATCTAAATAGACGATTCACCATTATTTCGTCTCTTCTACTCTCCCCCAAAAAGTTATCAAAAAGTAAATGTATTTTATTCTATCAGACAATGGGGGCATATCCAAGCAATATGCCCCATCAGGGCCGGTGCAAGGATTTTTGCCAACACAAGCAAAGCTACATTTTGCCGCCCCCTCCCCTCGCAGCTCACCTGGCCCTGGTCCCGTCTGCAGCAGCTGGTTTCTCCTCTGTGTGGTCCTGGTATCTTCTCTCTGCTTCAGACAATCGCTGGTGTAAGGACCGTATTTTTCGCCCTCTAAGACTCCCCTAGGTTTTAGAGGATAATAAGAAAAAAATATTTTCCATTACACCTCAGGTCAGACCAGCAATCAGACCCCCAATGTTAATCAGACCTCAGATCAGACCCCCATGTCAGACATCAGCCCCCCATGTCAGCCATCATGCCCCCCATGTCACATTTCTCCCCCTCCATGTCAAATCAGCCCTCTATGTCACATTTCTCCCCCTCCTTTTTACATAATCCCCTCTGTCACATCACCCCCATGTCACATTTCTCCCCCCCATGTCACATCACCCCCATGTCACATTTCTCCCCCCATGTCACATCACCCCCTTCGTGTAACATCGTGATCACATCATCACCCCAATTGTGTCACATTTCAGCACCCCCCATGGCACATCATGACCCCCTCGCCCCCCCCCCCCCCCGGTTTATGATTATGGGCCGGCGGCGCTGCGTTGCAACTCACAAGTAAGTGATTTGAAAAAAAAAAGTTCATTTTTCCGCCCTCTCCCAGGGTGCGCCCTAAGGCAGCCGCTTGGTCTGCCTTATAGTAGCACCGGCCCTGGCCCCCATTGTCTGAGATGGAAAACCCCCTTTAAAGGCTATGTACACCTTTGGGCGCAATTTTTTTAAATTATTATTGCATTGTACTTATTGTGAGCTAAAAATATATATTTTAAATTGGTCTTTATTAAAAATATTTGTACAGAGCTGACATGCTCTAGTAGCACCCTTTGGATTTCAGATCTATTCCAGTACATTATATAGCGGTTGTGCGGTTGTACTTGGTAGCAGAGCTCAGCCCCATTGACTTCTATAGAGCTGAGCTGCACCCAGGCCACGTGACGGATGAACGCGTCGTCACACGGCCTAAGGAAAGCAGCGAAAAAGCTGCGGCGCTACTGCCTTCTTAAACATCTGATCAGCGGGGGTCCTGGGTGTGGGCCCCCAGCCGATCAGATACTGATGACCTACCCAGAGGATAGATTATCAGTATTAAAGTCTCAGAACACCCCTTTAATCTCTGGATACATTGTTTCCTCCTGTTCAGAATGTAGCAGACATTTGTCTTCATACGATTCGCCTCCATTTATCCAGGACGCCTCCAATACACTCAGAATATACTGGGAAAAGTACATTATCCCATATAGAATGCCTCATCCATCAGTGTCTGCACCATAACCAGATTTATTTCCAGTCCTACAAGTGCTTTCTGGGAAATGTATCTGCATTCTGTCGCTCCTTAGCTGGTGGTAAGTTATTCCTCGCGTCTCGGTGGTGCACATCATGTAGCGATTCGGGGCTGAAATAATGCAAATTAATATCAGCAAATCCGGATTTTCATGATTCTTTCTCATAAGAGATTCCGGGAAATAAATGGGGATATGAGAAGGAATTCTCCAAGTGGAAAGTGAATCTTACAATGCGGGGATATAGCGTCACCTGCGCAGCTCCACGTAAAGGGGTGTCTACTGTAGTTAACCCTTACTTCTCTGCTGGAACCAACTGGTATTACTCAGGGAATCCAATGTTTGTATCCCCTGCAGTGTCTGGAGCTTTATATGTATCCCATTAAAGCAACGTGCACTCCATTGCGTTCACGGAGGCACCGGGTCAGTCCTCTGCAGGTCCCAATCAGGAGACCCCAGTCATTATCCAAAAATGTTCTAATAGGACATCTTACAAAGGATTGTCTTAACCAGGCAGCCCGCCTTTCTATGTGCAGTATTAGGGTATTTGAACGTCATAGAGGGGCTCCCTCTGTTTACAACCCATGAGCCAGAACCAGCTCTAATGGACTCAGCCGGTCATGGATATCACATGGATGTCCCGGGATTGCCTGGGGTCAGCCCAGGAAGCCAGACCCATGGTGATCAGTTTATTGCCGAACCAAATCCAGTATTAAGGAAGATTAGACAACCCCTTTAACTGGGCTGCCCCCCAGTCTCCTTACAGCAGAAGGGGCACGCTCCGTCCCCGTTCTGTCACTCAGCTCTAGGTCAGCCATCTGCAGTCTATAAGCTGCCTATCTTGTCTCTGGCAGCATTCACCCTGTGGCCCCTGCAGTTGGCGGAGGCTGGCGCAATGCAGTGATGTCATCATGCGTACTGTGCGGATCCACTGACTGATGGAGCAGACCCGCTCTATTCGTGTTGGGATTATGACTAGGCGAGTATTCACTTTAGAGGCACCAAGGGGCATTCCTACTGTGATGGGACGCTTAGGGGGCATCTCTATCATGAGGGGCACTAAGGAATCATAATCAATGCCTGGGGGCATTCAGGGAGATAATAAAGGGTATCACTATTGTGTGTGCGGAGCACAAACTGGGCATTCTTAATGTGTGGGGGCACTAAGAGGGCATCACTACTTCGAGGGGATTTTAAGGGGACATCACTACTGTGAGGGGGTATTAAGGGTCATCAGTACTGTGAGGGGGTATTAAGGGTCATCAGTACTGTAAGGGGGTATTAAGGGTCATCAATACTGAAAGGGGGTATAAAGCGTCATCAATACCGGGAGGGGGTATTAAGGGTCTTCAATACCGGGAGGGGGTATTAAGGGTCATCAATACCGGGAGGGGGTATTAAGGGTCATCAATACCGTGAGGGGGTATTAAGGGTCATCAATACTGTGAGGGGGTATTAATGGTCATCAATACTGTGAGGGGGTATTAGGGTCATCAGTACTGTGAGGGGGTATTAAGGGTCATCAATACTGTGAGGGGGTATTAGAGGTCATCAATACTGTGAGGGAGTATTAAGGGTCATCAATACTAGGAGGGGGTATTAAGGGTCATCAATACTGGGAGGGGGTATTAGGGTCATCAGTACTGTGAGGGGGTATTAAGGGTCATCAATACTGTGAGGGGGTATTAAGGGTCATCAGTACTGTGAGGGGGTATTAAGGGTCATCAATACTGTGAGGGGGTATTAGGGGTCATCAATACTGTGAGGGAGTATTAAGGGTCATCAATACTGGGAGGGGGTATTAGGGTCATCAGTACTGGGAGGGGGTATTAGGGTCATCAGTACTGTGAGGGGGTATTAAGGGTCATCAATACTGTGAGGGGGTATTAAGGGTCATCAATACTGGGAGGGGGTATTAAGGGTCATCAATACCGGGAGGGGGTATTAAGGGTCATCAATACCGTGAGGGGGTATTAAGGGTCATCAATACTGTGAGGGGGTATTAAGGGTCATCAATACCGGGAGGGGGTATTAAAGGTCATCAATACTGTGAGGGGGTATTAATGGTCATCAATACTGTGAGGGGGTATTAAGGGTCATCAATACTGGGAGGGGGTATTAAAGGTCATCAATACTGTGAGGGGGTATTTAGGGTCATCAATACTGTGAGGGGGTATTAAGGGTCATCAATACTGGGAGGGGGTATTAAAGGTCATCAATACTGTGAGGGGGTATTTAGGGTCATCAATACTGTGAGGGGGTATTAAGGAAAATTCTTACTGTGTGTGAAGAGGCACATAGGGGTAACCTTACTTTTGAGAGGGGGTACTAAGGGTATTATAACTTTGTGAGGAAAGTTTGGCTTGGTGCTATGGAAGGAGCAGTATGGTAATGTGCACTGTTACTGTGCAGGGGCAGAAAAGGGACTCAGAATTGGGCAGCTTGGGGTGCAGCTTAAAGTTTAAAACATTGGCCCCTGTGTGCCATGACACAAGATTTTTCCCTCTTTACATTTCAAGTTGGGCAGTGGGTTTTACTACAAGCTGTAAAGTGAGATGCCTTTATTGTGCCAGAGAATTGAGAATGGCCTGTTTGACCACTAGGTGGCAGCCACCGCGAAAACAGCAATTTTATATCATACAGGTTTACATGAGTTAACCCCACGAATAACCCTTCACTTAGAATTTTTCTTTAGATTTTCCCCTTTTTTTCCCACCATTCTTCATTTCTGGCACATCTATCACTACAGGAAACAAGTGAAGATCACAAAATGCCGGATGATTGATTTTCATCTATTCAGAGTGGGCAGCGGCATCCGTAGTCCTGCTCCAACCTTCAGATACGGAATCCAGTGCTTTCATCTGCATCCTTGCTTGGAAAATAATCAAACCCCTGGTTATGAAGAGCCGCTTTCCATAGATAAGAGCTTTCGTGTTGGGAACATGCAGAATAAGCAGTCTGACCCTATAGCCCGATACTTGATGGAACTGATGGCAGCGGTGCAGCGCGCCTACAGGATTATCGCAGACCTCGAGTGCAGCCGGCGCGTCACACTGATACGTGCTAATCCAGCGCCTATTATTCTGTACAATACGTCTCATCCAGGAATGTATGCCGCTCCCTCCTGCCAGTAATGTCATTTAGGATTTTTATTATAGCCCCCCCCCCCATCAGTGAGATATTTGACATTCAGCATCTATACATTAGGATTATGTTCCAGATACGGCATATTGCTTATTCTTCTCAGGTCTATGAATTATTCATCAGGGGACAACACGTAGACTTCATGACTTGTGTTTGGAGGACACAGAGGTGCGGATAGAAGGCTTGGGAATTAGGTGTTACTAAAGGAGCTACTAACAATGGCCCCTGGTATGTGGCCCCCAGCTGAAGATACTTCATGCACCTATAAAACCAGATACGTTAAGCCCTTAAAGGGGTTGTCCAGTAGCCTACCCTCATCATTACCTGCACCTCCACGATCAGCTATTCTGCAGCAGCTCCAGTGCTGGGACTACAACTCCCTCCATTGTGCAGTGGACTGAGCTGATTACTGCCCCCAGTCACCTCCATCCACAATGGTGCAGGAGCTGCTCGGGGGTGCAAGGTATCAAATCCCTGCTGATTTTTACTTGATTTTAAAAAAAATGTAAAACATTATTTTTTTTCATCTTTTTTGAAGTCCCAGTAAGGGTCTTGAACCTGCAATCCTCAGTGTGTTGGGTCAGTTGCAGTAAAGCTTACTTGATGCCTATGTTTCCATACCTGGCAGACCTTGGAGACCATTGCTAGGCCCTTAGCCACCATAGCAAGCCCTTGGTACCCCACAATGGCACTTCCGGGGGGCTGATAAGCTGTGAGATGGAGTACACCCATTTTCTTTAACCACTTAGATGCTACAGTCAGCATACAACATCTGACTTACATCAGCCGAGAGCAGACATAATAATGTACCAGGCTCACCCACCACCAGGTGGCGCTATAGTTAGGGGTCCAGATCAATGCTTCCACCTGCCGCCACCCATTGCATGGGACCCTTTAAATTAATTGGCTCTATTTATAGGAAATTGCGTGCAAACATGGGACCCATTAATCTTCTCTCCCCTTCACTTGGGACCCACCGGCTTATGGTATGGACCGGAAAGGATGCATAAGGCCATATTGTTTCTTCTCCTATACATACATACACATATACACACCGTATCCTGTATATATGGTCTATGGGGACTGACCGTTTTACTGTATAGGGCCCTGAAATTATGTCAGGTACAGTATGCTGCCCCCCCCCAAACTTTGGTCATGGAGGTTTAAAGTGCCCCCGTCTCCTTACAGTCCATGCCTCCACTCTCTCCAGACTAGGATTGTGCTCCTCACATTGTAGCTTTGAAATCTGTCAGTGAACGGCTTCATTTGCTGTTTTTCCAATTAATTTCTATGACATGTCCTTCCTTGGGCAGTCTGTGCCGGGCTTGATGGACTTGTATAGTGATGCACTCATCAGGTGCTCATTATCTCCTTGCAATCGAGGGACGACCTCGCGCTCCCTCCTTATGTGACCTCGGTGAGGTGTATTATTAACCTTGCTGTACATACAGATCTATATACATATCCAGGGCTTAATTTGAAAGCGCCGGCCATGGAAAGCACAATGCAAAATTCATGAGCATGTAAATATTCTTTGACATTATTCCTTGTGAATCACACAGCTGACGATCGCACTGAGTGGCGTCCCGCCTGGCTTCTTATCAGCGGGGGGCTCTGCTGTTTCATTGCCCTGCTGTGAACTAATGTTCCATCTCTGGTTCCAGAAAGCCATTTGTCAAAGGATGCCATGAAAGCTCCACAGAATAATTTAAATGGGGTGCCCCCCCCCCCTTTTGAGTGCTTCCCTTGATCAGCCAGACCACTCATCGCTCTCCCCATATAAAGGAACCCTAATACCTGTAACACAACTTGGGCTGTAGAACCCCTAAGGGTATGTTCACACACAGCTCCATTCATGTGAATGCGGATGTTTCTGCAGCAGGTGCATGGATTTCTGCAAGCTTGAGATGGTTGGGATAGTTGGGCAACAAATCTGCCATTTAGAGATAACGGTCACATCTGCCATAGAAGAAGACACCAGCATTGTAAATGGTAGGTGGGGGCCCTAAAACATCAAATTCCTTGGGCTCTCAAGAAGGGATATCACCAAATCTTTGTACCTATCGGCTAATTCCCTTGTTCTTTTTGGCACAAACAAGTTGAGTATTCTTGTTTATGATGGTTCACGGTGGAGAGGTGTCGAATGAGCTTTGACCTAACCACTGTGAAATGTATATGACTATCTCAGAAAAAAGGAAGAAAGAAAAATTCACAGTGGTTGGGCTTGTGTGAAGTTGGAAGCCATTGCTGGAAGTGATAATCACAGCGTCCATGGACTCCACGGTAATGGTGCCTAGCTCCTATTCTTGTTGCATGGCGAACATGCCATAAAGTATGAGCAGTACACATTGAGGTGTAGGAGTTGTCCTGGTCTCTGTGGAGGGCCCAGCCTTCACTGCAGGTCCTGGATGTCATCAGTGAAGGCTGGGCCCTCCACAGAGACCAGGACAGAGGAAAGGTGCTCTCAAATGGTTTCTGCCAGTAGAACAGAGACTTATTAAAACAAATTCCAGTGACAAATGTTCTTTAAGGCCCTTGTCCTTAAAAGAGACATCATCAACCAGCTGCGGTACGTCCAACTAAAGCCAGATTCCATTCCTTCTCCAGGAAACTCATTCTGTTGCCACCTAGACGCTTCTGTATTCAACAAGATACATTTTAATTGTGATCAGGAGATGCTGAAACATTATTGAGTTTTCAGTCAAAGTCACCATCGTGATGGAATGATGATTGGTTCATTCTCCACATCAGGGGACAATGGCAAAAAATATCACCCTTCCTTAGAATCTTGTAGGTCTATTTCTCTTCAAAGCATCTTATATTTTTCCTCTTGTTATGCTTTTTTGTTCAAAGCGACCCCATGTAAATTCAGATTTTTCCTGATGATTTCCCTGAAATGCTCGTTAACTGAAAAAGGTGTAATTATCATTGATTATGAAGCACTAAAAACGAAGAAATCGAGGTGAAAAGTAGATGCTGATTGCTAAATACTAACATGGTGATTTCATGCATAGTTGACATTATTCATGAATATACAAAATCGCTAAGCATTCACCACAACACTTGTTTGTGCTTGAGACAGGACACATTTGTCTACTGGGGAGAAATGACTTGTTTGTACAGAGGGAGGAACTGGAGAAAGTTTGGAAACATCAAACTTAAGAACTTGTTTTAAAAGAAGAGTCAACCATAGGGTTTTATAGTAGATATGGCTGACCAGGCTGAAATTTGTACTCTGAAAAAGATTGAGCCATCAGAAGCTCTTGAGATACCACAGGTATGAAGGTCACTTGGAACTTTGTAGAGAAAGCTCCAGGTATTGCAGATTTTTAGGAGCAATCTCATAATATGGTCTTGTATTGGTTGGAGAAAGAGGATCTGAAGAAAGTTTGGAAACATCAAACTTATGAACATATTTTGAATGACGAGTCAACCGTAGGGTTCTATAGTAGATGTGGCTGATCAAGCTGCAATTGATACTCCATTGAAGGTTGAGCTATCATTTCTCTTCAGAAGCTCTTGAGATACCAAAGATATTAAGGGCATTTGGAGTAATATAGAGAAGCTTCCAGGTGTAGCAGATTTCTAATAATGATCTTCTAATTTGAGTGATCTTGATTGTGCTTGGAGAAAGGAAGAGGGTAGAACTGAAAAAAAAAAGTTTGGAAACATTAATTTTATGAACTTGTTTTAAAAAAAGTCAACTGTAGGGTTGTATAGCAGATTTGGCTGGACATGTTGCAAATTGTACTTCAGTAAAGGTTAGCCACCTTTCATTGGTCTTCAGAATTTCCTCAGATACAACAAATATGAAAGACAAACTATAGAAGAGAAAGCTACTGCAGATTTGCAAGAACAATCTTGTCAAATGGGACCTTGACCTTGAATGTATCAGAAAGAGACAGCTATGGGTTGTTTTTATGGCTGAACATGCGGGAATAGTACTCCAGGAAAGTCTGATACCTCATTCGTGATGTTCAGAAGCTCCTAAGATACACAGATGTGAAGGTCAGTTGGAGCAGAGTAGCGAAGATTCCAGATACGGCAGATTTCTAAGAAATGGAATTTGACCATCACCTTGACTTAACCCTGGCTGCTCGTAACATCTGCTTGGAGTTTGTACGTTCGCCCACACAGATTTTCTCCAGTTTCCACCCACATTTCCATTACAAAGCCCTAAGAAGGAGCTTATAAGCACCTGCTAGTTTTACGTCTTGCTGACCCAGCTCCCTTCCATCTTTAGCTTGTCGAGATTGTGCTTTATCCTCCAAATTGCTTTCAGTAGATCAAACATGCAGATGTGCAAAGCCCTGTATTCCTTATGAAGGACCTTCAGAAATTTAGCTATTCACTAGACTATCTACTTCAGGGAGACTTGATCATGACTTTAATGATACTTTTGAGTAATTTTTCTTCTCACCAAGGAAAACCAGCATTACCAAAATGGTGGCTCAATTTTGCTCTCCTAAGTTCAGATCAATCAAAGTACCACATCTGCATGAAGTTTGCATGTTCTCACACAGGTTTCCTCTGGTCTACTCCAAGACGTTCTTTGCAAAGCTCTAAGAAGGAGCTCAGGATAAGTACTTGTGACCTTGACTTCTTGTCCTTGCAACACTGGGTTCATATGTGTTCTGATGAAGCCTTCCTGCGTTTACTCCTATGTTCCTATTACAAAGAAGGAGTGATGATAAGCACCAGCAGCCATCTCTGAATTTTGCAATCTACTTTCCTCCTCCATTAGGGGAAATCTGTGGGCTACAAAGGCTGACCCTCCTTGGCCCTGGTGAACACCCACTATCCATAAGACTCTGTACACTGGAGAAGCCTGCAACCGATTTAGAATCCAGTTTTTTTCCCATGGTTTATCAGCATTGCCTTACCATTCAGAACAACAAGACAAATGGCAAATGAAACGGTGCACAGTGGTTTAATGGTTAAATGTTTTGTAGCACTCGGGTCCTGAGTTCAAATCTACCAAGGGTCAGCCACTATATGGAGTTTATCTGGGATTATTCCCATGACAACAAATCATGGCATATTTCTAGGGTATCCACTCCACCAATCCACTTTCTGATTGGTGGGGGTCCTAAGAATGAAGAGGCCGTAGCACGAGTTTAGCACTTTGGCCCTTTTTGAGCTTTTTCTTACAAAGCAATGCTCTCCGATGTGCAGGGAACTATATTAAAGCCTCATTGACTTGAATGACTGCAATTCTGCGCACATCGGGGGGCAGGAGCGCTGCTGTGAAGGAGCCTCAGCACAAAACTAGCACTATGGTCCTTCATTCTCAGAATCGGAGGGGGTCCCAGCAGTCTGACCCCCACCCAACAGAAAGTGGTTTAGCAATATGTCATCATGTGAATAAGCCTTCTTATGGAATTGACCCTGCTGTGCGGGTTAGATTGTGAGCTCCCGGGGACAAGGACTGATGTGATTCCTTGCAATCTGTATACACAGCTCTTTAGAATAGGTTGGTGCTATACAAATAACATGAAATTGAAAAATGTGACAATTATTTTATTTTACGGGTTTTGTTTTTGAGCCTGTATATTTTGCAACACAAAGATTATAAAGCATAAATATCCATTCAAAATGTACAAATCCATAAACAGCAACGTAACAATCCCGGGATTATGCAAAACCCCATCAACCAGATAGGTCTAATTTCAATACATTACCATAGACCACAAGGGAAGACGCTGAGATCCAATTGCTTATCAGTGACAACTATTAACATCGCCTCGTACTGGCGGTAAGGTCGTCCTCCTGCCGAGGCGGATTATTTTCCTTTGCGTTCATTTTCAGAGTCTTACATGAATTTTTACTACTTAGAATTATAATTGATGCCAGGAACCTTCCGCTGAAGTTTATTTGGCCATAAGCATTTGTTACAAGAGTAAACTATGGGGCAGACGAGGGATACAATGTATCTGATAAGATGACGGATTGGAAACATTTACTGCGCGATGACTAACTAAGGCTACTTTCACACTAGCGTTTTTACTGGATCCAGCGGGGTTCAGCAAAAACGCTTCCGTTACTCATAATTCAACCATCTGCGTCTGCTATGAATAGATCCGGTTGTATTATCTTTAACATAGCCAAGACGGAGGACAGTCAATGGGGGACTTGCATTGTGGGTCATGGCGGATCTGGATTTTTTCTCCGGTATGAGAACGGAACGGAATGCATTTTGGAGCTTTCCGTTCTGTTCATTAACGTTTTGTCCACAATGACAATGAATGGGGACAAAACGGAAGCGTTTTTTTTCCGGTATTGAGACCCTATGACGGATCTCAATACCGGAAAATATTAACGCTAGTGTGAAAGTAGCCTATGGAGAGAGCCGGCCTGGGATCCAGTACTTTCCTTCTCACAGGCTTCAGTCTACGGGTCCTTTCCCGGTTAATTAGCCTATGACACACTAAAGGCTTTGCAGATTGTGTATGAGTAGTCATGGACTGATATGAATGGAGCCGAGCTCCCTGTATCCTGGTGACCTCTTAATGGGTTCATTACCTCCTGTGACAAAGTGCATTATGCGAACACTTTTATGAATCTTATTTTGCACAGAGTTCCAAATCTTAGATCGTTTGCACTTGTGTAGAGGAACGTGGACCACTGACATTGTATATATCCATGCAGGGGTGCACCACTAATGAGGCCAGGTGAGGCGATCGCCTCAGGCAGCACCAGGTAGGGGCAAAAGTCGGGGCAGCAGAAGGGCCATGGGCAATGAGCCCTTTAATTGTGGCAAAGGGGTTAGGTTAAAAAATTGGCATTGGGGGGGGGGGCGTTTCAGTTTTCGCCTCAGCTAGCAGAAAGTAACTTAGAAACAGATTTAGGCTACATTCACACGTCAGTATTTTTCTATATCCCGAATTTCGGTCCATTTTTTGCGGATCCGTTGTTCCTGAAAATGTTTCCGTATGTAATCCGTATGTCATCCGTTTTTTGCGGATCCGCAAAAAACGGAAACGTGTATAAATTTCAATAAGCAAATAAAATTGTTTGGATTTCTTTGAAAAACAATTGAAAAAAAAAAGTTGCTGTTTGCAGGATTTAATTTCCAGGAACGGAATCCGCATAAAACGGATGACATACGTAATGACATACGAATGTCTTCCGTTTTTTGCGGATCCATTGACTTTTCATTGTACCAGGATCCGATTTTTGCAGAAAAGAATAGGACATGTTTTATATTTTTTCAGACATGCGGAAAGGAACAACGGAAACGGACAGCGCACATTGTGCTGTCCGATTTTTTTTCAGGACCTATTGAAAATTAATGGGTCCAGATCGGGTCCAGATCTGTTCCGCAAAAAACGGAACAGATCAGGAAAGAAAAAACGGACGTGTGAATGGACCCTTATTCTTGCACTTCACGTGGTACAAACAGACTGATATGTTACAAAAATAACAGAAATACTCTCATCATCAGTGTTTTTCTGTACTTGGATCTGTAAGTTGGAAGCCTGCACGGTGTCCCAGCGAGGGGCGCACTGGGAGATTACAGACATTTTCTGCATAGACTTGTTCTTTTTTGGAACTCTAATTATAATCCCTTCTAAATAAAATATGTTTTATGTGATGACATAGAAGGGGATTTGCTGCCCGAGGTGTTTTTTTGTGTCTTGGATTCGTCTTTGCGCACACCTGGACGATCTAATGTCTGTCTCATGTGCCTTCAAGATGCAGCTGTGCAGATAAATGAGAAGACAGCGAGGATTATGGCAACTAAAAATTGTCTTCAGCTGTGTGTAAGTGTCCAAAGGCGGAGTACAGGCGACACTACGTATCTGGAATGATCACATTGGGGACTGCGGTGTATGTTCTCGATCTGTCTTAGTCAGCTACCAGGCAAGCTCATGGCGATATGGAAAGCTTCATACTAAGTGACCATATTTGTGAACTTTGGGAGTTGGGAATTAGAATTATCGTCAGATGATGTAGGAAGGACGCACTCCTAAAACTAGCTTTATCCTTACAGGGAGGAGGGGAGCTGGAGAACTGGTGAAATCATAGTTTAAAGTCAATGAAATTAAGGACACTGAACTGCAAAAAGGAAAAAACATACACAGAAGGTATGGTCCCAGATGAAGGACTGGAGACCATCAGACCACATCAAATGCAGGGGACAGAAACAGGTGTCAGCGTGCACTAGCAGCAATGGAGATCCAATGGAGCTAATAGTCCCATAGTAGTGGATATGTCAATGCAAGTCTTGATAGCAGAGAAGTTTGGGGACTTGTAAAGCTGTTTCTATGCTGGAGCAAGACATCAGGAACTCTATGCTATTTTTTTTCTAAATATTATCACGAATAGCTATGCTTCTCTATGGCAGCATCTGAGGCTAGCCAACCATCGAAAGTGATTTGGGAACGGACACCCTCATTATGGCCGAAGGTAGATATCAGGAGGGGTGAGATTTTTGGAGCCATTGTATTCATCCTTAACCTACTTTTAAAGGTATTGAATATTGTGACCATAAAGCTTTCTAAGGGTGTAGCTCAGGGTTTCTCAACTCCGATCCTCGGGACCCACCTACTAGTCATGTTTTTAGGATTTCCTCAGTATTGAGCAGGTGATATAATTAGTGTCTATGCACAGGTATTCATTCTGTGGGATGTTCTCAAATCCTGACCGGTAGGTGGGTCCCGAGGACCGCAGTTGAGAAACCCTGGTGTAGCTGCTCACGGATTGTTTCTGAAAGCAAGCCAGCACCAGAGAAGAACAGGAGCAGAAATGGTGGATGGAAAAATGACCGAAAGATGATCAAGGATAGACACATAGTCCAACATTAGTGTAAAACATTAGTGTAAAAAATTGAGACTTACATGGCACTATGGGAACGGACGCTTGGGATGATGTCATGGGAGTTCCTAAAGGGGCAGAAAGTAGGTTGCATATAAGGGGGTTCACCCACACAAGTTGATGAGAACATTGACCTTCACCTCTTTTTCAGTAATGCATTTGAAATGCTGATGCCCTAGTGATGCTAAGCGGACGTTAGTATTGTGCACCTATGTGTTTATGCCATGCGTGAAAAAAAAAAAACTATTTGCAGGTACCATTCCTTTAAAAAGTTACTGCCAAGATGCGTGCCGATCCAATACTGTAACCTCCAAGATGTGTGCCGATCCGAGGCTGTAACTGCCAAGATGTGTGCCCATCCGAGGCTGTAACCTCCAAGATGTGTGCCAATCCGAGGCTGTAACTGCCAAGATGTGTGCCCATCCGAGGCTGTAACCTCCAAGATGTGTGCCCATCTGATACTGTAACCTCCAAGATGTGTGCCCATTCGAGGCTGTAACCTCCAAGATGTGTGCCAATCCGAGGCTGTAACCTCCAAGATGTGTGCCCATCCGAGGCTGTAACCTCCAAGATGTGTGCCAATCCGAGGCTGTAACCTCCAAGATGTGTGCCTATCCGAGGCTGTAACCTCCAAGATGTGTGCCCATCCGAGGCTGTAACCTCCAAGATGTGTGCCCATCCGAGGCTGTAACCTCCAAGATGTGTGCCCATCCGAGGCTGTAACCTCCAAGATGTGTGCCCATCCGAGGCTGTAACCTCCAAGATGTGTGCCCATCCAAGGCTGTAACCTCCAAGATGTGTGACCATCAGAGGCTGTAACTTCCAAGATGTGTGCCCATCCGAGGCTGTAAATGCCAAGATAGGTACCGGTCTGAGGCTGTGACCACCAAGTTGTGTGTCATAATTTGCAACCACCAAGTTGTGTGACCAATTGAGACTGTAACTGCTGAGCTGTGTGTCATACATAGATTGCAATCGCCAAGCAGCGTGGCCATCTGAAACTGTATCTGCAAAGCTGCGTCCTTATGAGACTGAAACCACCAAGCTGGGTGTCTTGACCTTCAGCACGACAAGTTCCAGACCCAACGGTTTTACCGTTGCTGCTTCTTCCAGGGCATATGGAAGAAGGTTTAATATAGACCTTCCACCATCTTCCTATGTCCTCATAGGCTAAGGTACCACCTACCATTGTGCCAGAACTTCCATGGCCCTGACCTCTGCCCACTTGACTACGATATCTGCCTGTCGACATCTTGCTGTTATCTGGCTACTTTCGCGTCAGCTGCTGCAAATGGAGATTACACTTATTAACTGCCCGGTATTGGGTTTAAATGGTGAATTCTCTGGAATTCCTTAAACTCTGCTCCTGGATTTAGCTTAAAGCCAAATCTATTGTGACATTGTGGGTCCACATCATCTACCATAAAGTGCATGACAATGGCAGATTAAAGAAATAAAATTACTGTATATTAGAAGGAAATTAACTAGTCCCACCCACCACCTAACCCCAACCATACAATCCTAATGATCTACAGTAGGAGGAACAGCACAAATCATTAAAACAATCCGACGAAGACTGTAAATCAGTTATCTCTAAAACCTTCTGCTCCGCTACATAAATAAATGTCAAGTAAATTAGGATAATTATTTCGATGCTTGAAACGCTGTCATTAGTTGCAGTAGCCGACTCATTCCTATTCCAAGCAATTAGCGGAAAAGTAGATTAAAAGCAATAATTATACACGATAAACATTAAGATTCGCTTATGAAAATGGGGGCGATGGAAAGATGACAAGGTGGTGGAAGATCATTGGGATGTAGGGGGTCTGGTGGAGCGGGTTTTCCACAGTGATCTCCACACATAAAATGTAATGCGATACTAAAAATGGTTATTCTAGGAGGTTGCGGAGAAATACTGCCCTCTGATTATAGGCAAGTGTCCAGTAAAACTCATATCATTCCTCAAGGGAAAGTTCCATTGAGGAGCGAGAGATCTTAGACCTAGTGCCTCATAACAGTGATCATATAATGTCATTTTTCTTTCGCCAACCAAGTTGGTGCTTCAAGTCCTTTCTATGACACTTTGAACAAATCTTCACCCACATGGTTGATTACAATGCAGTGCCCCTTCAAGAAGGAGTCCTAAACAAGGCTGGACCCCCTCTGCCTTCAAGGGTCCCATAGCAGCTACATGCTCTGCCTTTATGGGATGTACGCTCATGACCCCAACCGTCCATAAAAAACATTGTAGTCTTCAGATAGCATGGATCTAAAAAAACTGGACCACCATCTCCCAATGGGTCCATCTGATGACATTATCTTGAATGACCTGAGAATATTAATTGTATCAGATTGTAGTTCCAACTGCTACACCAGATGTTCATGTAGACATCTGTCAGATCATGAAGGGATCCTGTGTCCAAGGTGAAGTTAACCCTTCAAAGGGAAAATGACCTATTGCTTATGGTAAAAAATATTTTTAGAACTTTTGGTGTTTTCTTTTACTTTTCCATGTCACTATCTATAGTTAAAATTCTGGCCACTAAAGCTAAAATATGTTAAGACTTCCTATCATTTGAAAGCTGCTCCATGGGCAATAACTACAACTCTCACCATAGCTGTCCAAACATTCCCTACAAAATCACCACTACTATAGACATCTCCATTTGCCCCCACAGGTCACATTTACAGGGGTTGTCTTAAATAGAATCGCTGTCGAGAAGGGAATAAAAAAAATAAAAAAATGCTATAAAACATTGGATTTTTTTTTAACTTACCCAAAATGAAAAAATAAATAAAAATAAAACCACCTACAGAGAGATGGAGAAAAAAATGCATAAAAATTCTTAAATCGCAGGAATTTATTAGTCCAGAGAATGGCTGGAGCTTTATTGATGGAAACTGAAAAGCGCGGCAGTGTCTCGGTGTAGAGCGCCATTCATCAGGCGGCCCTCGGCTGGTGAAGGTGAAAGTAAAATAAAAGTTATTTAATTTACATGCATATTTTGTGCTTTTGCAGCTCATAAAGGTGCTGGGAGATGCCAGCTCTCAAATAAAAGGGGTATAATTTAGGTTTTGCAGGAAATGAATGAATCTCGTAAGAAAAATGCGGCCGGAGAAGGAGCTGCAAGTGGAGGTGACAGCGCACCATTTTACGGAGTCTAAAATTGAGTTTGGATTGTAGGTATTTGTTCTTGTGCTATAATATAAATCTGACATATTAATAGTGAGGACTCTGAAACATCCTCCATGAGCTGCTGCAGTGAGTCTGTAGCATTGCAAAGAGATTCGATTAACCTCTTTCTCTCCACCCCATGTTAGGCTACTTTCACACTTGCGTTTTTCTTTTCCGGCACTGAGTTCCATCCTAGGGGCTCTATACCGGAAAAGAACTGATCAGGCATATCCCCATGCATTCTGAATGGAGAGTGATCCGTTCAGTTTGCATCAGGATGTCTTCAGTTCAGTCTTTGTGACTGATCAGGCAAAAGATAAAACCGCAGCATGCAAAATAAACTGAAGACTTGTCTGAAATCCGGCATTTTTTTCCATATTAATGCATTAGTGCCGGATCCGGCATTCAAAATACCAGAATGTTAGATCCATCCTGCGCAGACCAAAAAAAATGTAAAAAAAAAATGCCGGATCCGTTTTGCCGGATGACACCGGAAAGACTGATCCGGCATTTCAATGCATTTTTCTGACTGATCAGGCAGTTTTAAGACCGTTCAGGATCCTGATCTGTCTTACTAATGCCATCAGTTGGCATACGTTTTGCCAGCGACGGAACTGCTTGCCGGGTCACTCTGCCGCAAGTGTGAAAGTAGCCTAAATGAACATGCTGCCTTTGGTGGACTTCTCTTCTGCATGCAGTTCTTGTGGCTTGAAGTTGTGTCTGCTATACAATGTACTGCCTCTCCATACTGCACCGACTTGTTTTATGTTCCTCCCATTCTGCAACGGTCAAGACTACAAAGAGGCCATTACGTTAGCAAAAGAGCAGACCACAAACTCAAAACTACCCTGGGGGGTGGCACATTGTCCATGGGTAAGAAGTTTATGCTTCTAAAACCTTATTCTAGTCTAGACTGATGCATGGAGACTGCCCGTTTTTCTATCTGCTGTTTTTTTACCTGGTTGGTGGACCGTCACCTTATCTTTGGACATGCACAGTCCATGTTGCTTCTGAACGGTCTTTGAAAATACAGGACCTCTTCTTCAAAAGTAGACAACCAAAAATGATTTAGGAGGTGTTTCCAGGTTCCTCACGGGTGGGGCTTATAATGGAAACCATTTGCCACATTATCTAGAAGTTCCAGTTTCCTAGATCTAACTTGATGCTGGAAGATGAGACTAGCCACTTTACCTTCTGTCAACAGTCAGCAGATGGGCTCAAATGACCCTAATATACACTGCAGTGATGAACCCAAAAATTTCAGTTTACAGTGACCTGAACTGCCACAGCTCCAGATCAGATATTCTCTAGAAGATGGCAATGGGAAGAAACAGATTTAGAGGACTTCCCCAGCACGCTGTAGCAGTCCGGCCTCATTTTGTAGAAGAGCAGGACTCGGCCGCCCACCTGGCACCGCTCCAATATTACAAGCCTTTGTGGATGCTATAGTCACAATGTTACATTTACACCGTAAACATTATTATATACATTACCAGCCTGTGAAGAATTCTCCCATTTACCTGCAGAACTAATGGCCGGGGCTCGGCAGAGCTTTATCTGTCCTTGGAAAAATTGTGCAGTGACAATGAGCGCCCTATAATTTACAGTGGCCCTAAAATGTTATCACATGTAACAGATGAGTTATCGGCCACATTACAGCTTAACTATCAGGAAGATATATCCAGACAGAAATTATTAAGCGGAGGTAACATTAAGATGGTACAGCTCCCCTCATTCTAGATAAACAGACCTCACTTTACCTCTGATGGCCGCCAGGAGAATAAACTGTTAGCTCTACTCATATGGTCTCATACACGGTGCTTGTGTAACACCAGAGGGAAGCCGAAGATGCAGAAGATACAATGGGGGTCATTAATAAAAAAAACTCTATATACACCTGTCTTTGATAGCCCCTGTGCTGCCGGCGGAAGCACCGAATTTACGACAAGGCGCAGGCGATGCACCTGGAGTCAAAACTACGCCAACCCCTGACTGGAGTAATTTTCTGTTTCCAGGTGTAAATGTTAGTAAGTTTGCCCGGGCCGATATCCTTCCCCCCCCAAGTGGAGAAGACAGCATGAAAACGCCCATTTGACAAACTGTATTCACATAGGCATTTAAAAAGTCACAAAAAGTGTCTTGCAATTTAATTTTACACCGAAGTGGTGTTAGTTAATGATCCCCAATGTTTTATAATCAAACTCAGGTGCACATTTTTCTCCATTATATTCCTGTACATAGGAGCAGTATTATAGTAGTTATATTCTTGTACATAGGAGCAGTATTATAGTAGTTATATTCTTGTACATAGGAGGCAGTATTATAGTAGTTATATTCTTGTACATAGGAGGCAGTATTATAACAGTTATATTCTTGTACATAGGAGCAGTATTATAGGAGTTATATTCTTGTACATAGGAGCAGCATTATAGCAGTTATATTCTTGTACATAGGAGCAGTATTATAGGAGTTATATTCTTGTACATAGGAGCAGTATTATAGGAGTTATATTCTTGTACATAGGAGCAGTATTATAGTAGTTATATTCTTGTACATAGGAGCAGTATTATAGTAGTTATATTCTTGTACATAGGAGCAGTATTATAGTAGTTATATTCTTGTACATAGGAGCAGTATTATAGTAGTTATATTCTTGTACATAGGAGCAGTATTATAGTAGTTATATTCTTGAACATAGGACGCAGTGTTATAGTAGTTATATTCCTGTACATAGGAGGCAGTATTATAGTAGTTATATTCTTATACATAGGAGGCAGTATTATAGTAGTTATATTCTTGTACATAGGAGCAGTAATATAGTAGTTATATTCTTGTACATAGGAGGCAGTATTATAGTAGTTATATTCTTGTACATAGGAGCAGTATTATAGTAGTTATATTCTTGTACATAGGAGCAGTATTATAGTAGTTATATTCTTGTGCATAGGAGCAGTATTATAGTAGTTATATTCTTGTACATAGGAGGCAGTATTATAGTAGTTATATTCTTGTACATAGGAGGCAGTATTATAGTAGTTATATTCTTGTACATAGGAGCAGTATTATAGTAGTTATATTCTTGTACATAGGAGCAGTATTATAGTAGTTATATTCCTGTATATAGTAGCAGTATAATAGTAGTTATATTCTTGTACATAGGAGGCAGTATTATAGTAGTTATATTCCTGTACATAGGAGCAGTATTATAGTAGTTATATTCTTGTACATAGGAGGCAGTATTATAGTAGTTATATTCCTGTACATAGGAGCAGTATTATAGTAGTTATATTCTTGTACATAGGAGGCAGTATTATAGTAGTTATATTCTTGTACATAGGAGCAGTATTATAGTAGTTATATTCCTGTACATAGAAGCAGTATTATAGTAGTTATATTCCTGTACATAGGAGGCAGTATTATAGTAGTTATATTCTTAACCATATTTCTTTTTATTGAAAGAAAATCAAGGCCGAGGCCCACACATGACCATACAATGGCCAAAAATACAAAATAGTCATCTAGCGTACATGTCAAGTGAGGGCATCACAAGATATCATTGTCAATGAGCAAATCATGAAAACATGACACATGAAAAAAGATGGGGGGGGGGAAAGGAGGAAAAGTCAGGAAAGGTAGGAGGGAGGGGAAACAGGAAGTGATACATTACTGCTCTATCAAGCAAAGTGTCTATATACTTTCCATGGGGACCACAGTGTTAAGAAGCGAGAGCGTGAGTTACTCTCCCAATGCGCCAACTCCTCAAAGCGGTAGATCTGGTCAACCTTATCTGACCACATATGGAGAGACGGTGGGGAATCATTTTTCCACAAAAAGGGGATAAGCAACTTCGCTGCGGTAAGTAGCATTGTCGGGAGGTTATTCTTAGCAGGAGTAAGGGTATCGTTAGGGCACCATACCAGAACAAGTTTAGCATCTAGTACAATCTTGGTCTTACAAATAGTGTTAATCAGAGACTCCACCTGCTTCCAAAACGGCTGAATCTTGTGACACAGCCACCAAATGTGAGGCAAGGATCCAGTTTCTATGCCACATCTCCAACAGGTTTCAGGAACTTCGGGGTTCAATTTATGCAGGAATTCGGGCGTCTTGTACCACCTGCTGAGTAACTTAAAAGAATTCTCCTGGACTCTAACACAGCGATTAAACCCATGCGAATGAGCTAAAACAAAGGCTTTCTCTGGTTCTGTAAAGGTCAGAGATAGCTCCTTTTCCCAGGAGGCCATATAACTGAGCCCCGGAGGCAAGCTGGAGAGCATTTCTTTATACATCAGAGAAAGTTGCCTAATGGGGGGCTTAATCGCTAGGACTTTCTTCTCCAGCCAGGAAGAAGAACCATTCCCCGCAAAGGATCCAGTACTCTTAACTGAATCTCTCTTAAAATCTGCCAGGTGAAAGAAGGGAGCAGCTTTGACTTCGGGGCGGTTCAGTATCAAATTCCAGTCCAAACTACCATCTGGGAGAAGGACATCCCGCAAAGTGAGGTCAGCGAGCTTGGACCAAATCCCAGAGGGGCTTGACACGGAAGGGTGGATATGAGATTGTAAAAATTTGAGTGGCATACAGGAGTTTGGAAAGTTGAACAGGTGGGATTGGACCATCTTGGACCATTCTACCAGCATCCCCTTCAAAAACGGAGAAGAGGCGCAGTGATTGGCCGAGAAGGGCCGAACGCCCCACAGGGTAAGCCATTCCTGATTGGAGATCAATGCAGACTCAAGGCGTGAACATAGTGAGCTAGATGGCCGGGACAGGGCTGTTACACATCTACATAATTGAACCGCAGTATAATATAATTTTACATCCGGCATCCCAAAACCTCCAAACCTTCTATCCCTTGTCAGAACATGGTAGGCAATGCGCGGGGATTTGCCATTCCATAGAAAGCGCGTGAACACTCGGCGGACCTCTGTGAAATACGAATTCGGCAACCAAATAGGGAGGGATTGCAGCATATATAGAAATTTGGGGAGGATGAATGTCTTAAGGTAATTTTTCCTTCCAACCCAAGATATAAATGGAAGCTTCAGGTTTTGTAAATGATTACGCACATCTTGCAAAAGTGGAGCAAAGTTGAGAGAGGCTAAGTCCTGAACATTAGCCGAGACTCGCGTCCCCAAGAACGTAATGTCTCTGGAGGCCCAGGCAAACGGGGTACGTTGTTTAAG
Source organism: Bufo gargarizans (assembly GCF_014858855.1). Taxonomy (NCBI): domain Eukaryota; kingdom Metazoa; phylum Chordata; class Amphibia; order Anura; family Bufonidae; genus Bufo; species Bufo gargarizans. The sequence continues at coordinate 11,697,362 of NC_058089.1, read as the reverse complement.
GTCATTAATCACAGTTTTGGGGCAGGAAATATTGAGAGCCATGGATTTCCCATAGTTTATTTTAAAATTGGACACGAATCCAAAGTCCTCAAATATATCCAACAATTTGGGCAAGGACTCCGAAGGGTTGGAGGTCATAACTAAAAGGTCATCCGCAAATGCTGCAGTAACATGGTAGCCAGAGCCAACCCGTAGGCCTATAATATCTGGATCATCTCTAATTTTACACAGTAGGGTCTCCATCACTAAAACGAATAGTGCGGGTGAGAGGGGGCATCCCTGCCTCGTCCCATTAGTGATGCGAAATGGTGGGGACAGTGCTCCATTGACCTTGACCATGGCAGAGGGGGCCGAATATAAGGTATGGATAGCAGTAACAAACTGGTCCGGGAAGCCAAACCTCGCCAGGGTCCGCGACATAAAGTGCCAGCTGACCCTGTCGAAGGCCTTCTCCGCATCCGTACTTACCAGAACCAGAGGCTTTGAAGCTCTCTTTGCCCAATTCACCAGATGAAGAAGCCGCACCGTGTTTTCCGACCCCTGTCTGCCATGGACAAAGCCCACCTGCTCCTCATGGATCACGTCAGGAAGAACATCCTGAAGCCTAGAGGCAAGAATCTTCGCCCACCACTTCACATCATTGTTAAGCAGGGATATTGGCCTATAATTACTGCAGCAAGTCGGATCCTTATTTTCCTTATGGAGGACAGTAATGTGTGCCAACAAGGAGTGGGGAGCAAGCGAACCACCAGTCAGGAGGTAGTTACACAGGTTCTGAAAACGAGGGATTAAAACATCTTGGAATGATTTATAATACACGATGGAAAAACCATCGGGCCCTGGACTCTTGCCTGACGGGATTGACATAAGAACTTTGCGGATTTCTGACTCTGAAATAGGCCTAGTTAGTTGAGAGGCCTTAGATGAGGAGATAGAAGGGAGATTAAGGGTCTGCAGGAATTTATCAGTGGCTTCCGCTAGGTCACCAGGCGTAGCTCCTGCCGGCGGGGGTAGATTATACAGGGCTTCATAGAAGGAACAAAATGCCCTGGCTATGTCTGGGGTGGACTTATGTAACAACCCCTTGGAATCCTTGATAGAGGAAACAAAGGAGTCAGAGAACTGTTTTTTGGCAATAGCCGACATCAGTTTGTTTCCCCTATTCCCATGGGCATAGGCCCTGAACCTGGATCTCAACACTAATTTAGCAGAAGTAACGTTTAATAAGTTTTTAAGACGCGTTCTGGCTTCGGTCAATTCCGTTAGGGTATGAATAGCCCGTGATTCCTTGTGGGAGGATTCCAAACGAGCAATAGTAGCTAACAAAGCGTCTAAGGCCTTTGTCCTCTGCTTTTTTACATAAGCCCCCAAGGCAATAAGTTCTCCCCTAATGACCACCTTATGGGCTTCCCAAAGTATAGCTGGTGAAGGGGGGGAATCTGGGGTGTCATTAATACTAAAGAATTCCGAGACCGAGGCCCTAAGTTTGGTTGCGTGCGAGGGGTCTAAGACCAAAGTGTCATTAAGGCGCCACACACGGTCCTTCCTTTGCGGGCCTGTCAAAGAAAAGCTTATAAAAACAGGGGCATGATCAGATAACGTTATATTGCCTATCCGGGCTCCAGAGACATTACGTATATGTGAATCAGACATAAATAAATAATCCAATCTATGGAAGGACGTCTTAGCATGGGAGAAAAACTTATAGTCCCGTCCATTGGGATTCATGATCCGCCAGACGTCTAAAACTTTTAGTTTCCTCAGCGAAATTTTTAGCCTTTTTAATAACCTGTAAGACACAGAAGGTCTACCCGCCGAAGTGTCCACCGCTGGTTCCATGGCAACATTAAAGTCGCCCCCTAGGATCAGTAACCCCTCAGAGAAGGATGAGAGTGCAGCTAGGGTCTGAACGAGCCATGGGATTTGGCCTTTATTAGGGGCATACAAATTGGCGAGCGTTACCGGGGAGTCCCCCAAGACGCCCTTTACAAACAGGAATCTGCCTTCGGGGTCAGCGGATATAGTTTGGGGCTTAAAAGGAAGGCACTTATGTATGGCAATACTAACCCCCCTACTGGCCAAATCATGTGTGCTATGAAACCATTGCACAAATTTCTTAGGGGGTAACTTGGGAATTTTGCCTGTCCTAAAATGAGTCTCCTGCAGGAAGACCACTGACACCTTATCCTTCAGGAGGAGGGAAAGTGTCTGAGCCCGCTTGCATGGCTCGTTCAGACCATGTGCATTAAGTGAGGCTACTATTATGGAAGACATTTTTGTATACATACAGCTGTATATGAGCATATGGTACACCAGGTCACAGAAAGAAGCACCAAGATAAAAAGAGCAGCGGAAAGGAGGGGAGGGAAGGAGGTCAAGGAACAAAAAATAAGGGGAACAACATGGAACATAGTGGACAGACACATGACCTGCTCGGACAAGCAACCCATCCGAGAGGTGACGAGCGCCTCACTTATCACCAGCCCAAATAGAAATGGACTGGTGAGGGGGCAAGTGAAGCGCTTATGGTCTCTAACATATAGACCAAAAAAGAACGAAAAAAGTGAAAGAAAACACATCCAGCACCGGGATCATCCGGTCATTACCCTGCACATGAGGGGAGAGAGACCCCTTTTAGGAGGCCTGCCTCAGCAGGGAATCATCCCATTTAAGACATAACGTTTCATAAAAAACATAGACTATGAGCTGAATAGCAGCGAAACATAGGGCCATTAGGGAAAGGCCAGAGTCCGCTAAACAAAACATTTCGCACAGAGGTAGAGGTAACCAACTCTTCACATTAACGGAGTGAGGTAAAGCATGGCAGTAGCAGTTCATGCTCATACAAACAGCCAAAAACCTTGTCACAGGCTCAGGTGAGAGCCCTGTCCGACTTGCTGCGTCCCGATCGATCCGGCCTGCCCGCAGATGCCGTCTGCCAGGCAGATACTCGCGGTGGTAAAGGCAGGGGGCCATCTTGGTCAGCTGGAAACCACGAGGGAATTTCCACTGGAGGGACATCTAGGGACCTCCAGACCGATTCCAGATCCGCAGGTGACCGCACCGTGAGCAGTTTTCCATTCCTGGACACCGACAGACCGAATGGATACAGCCACCTGAACGGAGTAGACGTCTTGCGAAGAACATCCAGGAGAGGCTTGAACAAGCGTCGCTTTGCCAGGGTAGATGGCGCCAAGTCCTGGAACATCTGTAGCGGTACGTTGTCGTACTCCAGCACTTCCATCTCTCTTTGCCTTTTCAGGAGAGCCGCGGTGTCTACGTAGCTCAATAGGCCACAAATTACATCGCGCGGCGGATCTTGGGGTTTAGGCCTAGGTCGCAATGCCCTGTGAATGCGCTCCACTACTATCCCCTCCGCTCTATCAGACCCAAGCATCATGGAGAACAGCTCTCGCGCCACTTTCGGCAAGGCCTCCGCCGCTAGCGATTCAGGTAGGCCGCGAATGCGTATGTTGCGCCGGCGACTCCGGTTCTCTTGATCCTCCAATTTCAAGAAGGCATCATTCAATAGGGCTTTGTGAGAAGCAAGCACCTCCGCTGCTTTACCCTCATAGGTCAGTATGGCTTCCTGCGTGCTTTCCAGCGTGACCACTCTCTGGCCAAGATGTTTTATATCGTCCTTAATGTCCGCCAAATCTTGCTTGAGTGGCGTGAGGGCAGATTCAAGAACCCGACGAAGGGTTCGTTCCGACAGCGGTGGATCTCTAGGCCTCCTATCCGAAATATCAGAGCCGCTGCCCGCATCCGATAGGTCTCCTGCGTCGGAGTCTGGAGCAGTAGACGCCGCCATATTGGCGCCTTTCTGTGCGGCAGCTCTCGGCGTTTTTCGGAGAAATTTCTCCATCTCAGGCTGTCTGGAGCGCTGTGGGGTAGATTCTGAGCTTCCTCTTGTCTTTTCTTTGCCAGGTTTCCCCATAATCAGGTAAAATCCAAGCTTTATAGGGTAAATGAGCCGGAATGCTGGAGGAGCTCAAGCTCGTGCGGCCATTCAGCAGCGTGGCTTGGCTCCGCCCCCAATAGTAGTTATATTCTTGTACATAGGATGCAGTATTATAGTAGTTATATTCTTGTACATAGGAGGCAGTATTATAGTAGTTATATTCTTGTACATAGGAGCAGTATTATAGTAGTTATATTCTTGTACATACGAGCAGTATTATAGTAGTTATATTCTTGTACATAGGAGCAGTATTATAGTAGTTATATTCCTGTATATAGTAGTAGTATTATAGTAGTTATATTCTTGTACATAGAAGGCGATATTATAGTAGTTATATTCTTATACATAGGAGGCAGTATTATAGTAGTTATATTCTTGTACATAGAAGCAGTATTATAGTAGTTATATTCTTGTACATAGGAGCAGTATTATAGTAGTTATATTCTTGTACATAGGAGGCAGTATTATAGTAGTTATATTTTTGTACATAGGAGGCAGTATTATAGTAGTTATATTCTTGTACATAGGAGGCAGTATTATAGTAGTTATATTCTTGTACATAGGAGCAGTATTCTAGTAGTTATATTCTTGTATATAGGAGCAGTATTATAGTAGTTATATTCTTGTACATAGGAGCAGTATTATAGTAGTTATATTCTTGTACATAGGGGCAGTATTATAGTAGTTATATTCTTGTACATAGGAGGCAGTATTATAGTAGTTATATTCATGTACATAGGAGCAGTATTATAGTAGTTATATTCTTGTACATAGGAGCAGTATTATAGTAGTTATATTCTTGTACATAGTAGGCAGTATTATAGCAGTTATATTCTTGTACATAGGAGGCAGTATTATAGTAGTTATATTCCTGTACTTAGGAGCAGTATTATAGTAGTTATATTCTTGTACATAGGAGGCAGTATTATAGTAGTTATATTCTTGTACATAGGAGCAGTATTATAGTAGTTATATTCTTGTACATAGGAGCAGTATTATAGTAGTTATATTCTTGTACATAGGAGCAGTATTCTAGTAGTTATATTCTTGTATATAGGAGCAGTATTATAGTAGTTATATTCTTGTACATAGGAGCAGTATTATTGTAGTTATATTCCTGTACATAGGAAGCAGTATTATAGTAGTTATATTCTTGTACATAGGAGCAGTATTATAGTAGTTATATTCTTGTACATAGGAGGCAGTATTATAGTAGATATATTCTTGTACATAGGAGCAGTATTATAGTAGTTATATTCTTGTACATAGGAGCAGTATTCTAGTAGTTATAGTCTTGTACATAGGAGCAGTATTATAGTAGTTATATTCTTGTACATAGGAGCAGTATTATAGTAGTTATATTCTTGTACATAGGAGGCAGTATTATAGTAGATATATTCTTGTACATAGGAGCAGTATTATAGTAGTTATATTCTTGTACATAGGAGCAGTATTCTAGTAGTTATAGTCTTGTACATAGGAGCAGTATTATAGTAGTTATAGTCTTGTACATAGAAGGCAGTATTATAGTAGTTATATTCTTGTACATAGGAGCAGTATTATAGTAGTTATATTCTTGTACATAGGAGGCAGTATTATAGTAGTTATATTCTTGTACATAGGAGCAGTATTATTGTAGTTATATTCCTGTACATAGGAAGCAGTATTATAGTAGTTATATTCTTGTACATAGGAGCAGTATTATAGTAGTTATATTCTTGTACATAGGAGGCAGTATTATAGTAGATATATTCTTGTACATAGGAGCAGTATTATAGTAGTTATATTCTTGTACATAGGAGCAGTATTCTAGTAGTTATAGTCTTGTACATAGGAGCAGTATTATAGTAGTTATATTCTTGTACATAGGAGCAGTATTATAGTAGTTATATTCTTGTACATAGGAGCAGTATTCTAGTAGTTATAGTCTTGTACATAGGAGCAGTATTATAGTAGTTATAGTCTTGTACATAGAAGGCAGTATTATAGTAGTTATATTCTTGTACATAGGAGCAGTATTATAGTAGTTATATTCTTGTACATAGGAGGCAGTATTATAGTAGTTATATTCTTGTACATAGGAGCAGTATTATAGTAGTTATATTCTTGTACATAGGAGCAGTATTCTAGTAGTTATAGTCTTGTACATAGGAGCAGTATTATAGTAGTTATATTCTTGTACATAGGAGCAGTATTCTAGTAGTTATAGTCTTGTACATAGGAGCAGTATTATAGCAGTTATATTCTTGTACATAGGAGCAGTATTATAGTAGATATGTTGTTTCATAGAAAGTTAAGTAGATACTGTAGATGAATAGATATTAGATAGATTTTTTCTCATTTAATGTTTTATATTAAAGTTTTAAGTATGACATTTTCATTTCAGCATCATTTAATACAAACATGCAGTCATGCATTGAAGGGGAGCACATGAGACATCTGGTGCTGAACATAATGTGCCACGCAAGCACGTGGAAACAAACATTAAGACAATACAAAGTCAAACTCATAAGAAAAGACACGTAAAAGAGGACAGTAGACAGTGGGATGGGGAAAAGGGGGATAGGGTAGGAGGGTTTTAATAGCTAGATATGTAGGATTTACATTTGCGTGTTCCGGAAGGTTTCTGGGGAACGAAACGTGTCCCACGGACCCCATGTCTTCAGGTATTGTGAGACATCCAAGGGTGTCACGCTAATGAGATCCTCCAACCTCTCATTTAGGGCAATCTCCTCAAACCATTCCTCCAAGGAGGAGAGATGGATTTCCAATGTCGTGGTATTACTGCTTTTGATGCCTGGATCATATATTTCAAAAGTGAGTTCTTGTATGCAGGGACATTCAGATCAAGTGCGAACAATAGAAGAGCTTCAGGGGCATTCTGGATGGGAATGCCCGTTACCTCTCTAACAATCCCATGTACCAGGTTCCAAAAGGGATGTAAAATGGCACAGTGCCACCAGATGAGAATCATCGTGCCCTCCTCCGTTTGACATCTCCAGCAGCAATCTGACACTGCAGGGAACCATTTATGGAGCAACGTAGGCACTAGACCATCTAGATAGGATTTTATAGCTCGTCTTAGTAGAGATCAGTGCTTTGTGAGATAAAAGGAAGCTTCTATTCCATTGGGATGGTTTGAGGTGAGTACCTAAGTCTTGTTCCCAGGCCTGACAGAATGGAGGAGGACACGAGGAACGCTGACAGATCAGCAATTTGTATATAGTTGATATGTTTCTAAAAACCGCTGAAGGGGAGACGCACATCTGCTCGAAAGTTGTGAGGTTTCGAGACAGTATGTGGGTCCTACACATGGAGGAGTGGAAGTGCCTAAGTTGCATATATTCAAAAGAGTTGCGAGTTTATGGAGTGGGGATCCCAAGCAATTAAGGTAAGGATTTTAATAAGGATCCTGGGGGGACGTGGTAAAACCTCATCGGCCAAAGTTTTGTGCTTTGGAGCAAGGGCCGGGCGCCCCGGAGGGAAGCGAGGATGGTCTGTTATTGGGACCAAGGGACTCTTAGGGTCAATTAGTGAGGTGTGGCAACTCATGGATGCTAATATTGCAAACGTATGATGGGCTGTAAAGAATAGTGTAGAAGGAGTGGGACGAGAGGTGCCTATAAGCCACGGAAGAACTGCTATGGAGCAAGGAGAGGAGTCACGTGCAATATGCACCCAGGATCTGGATGTGTCAGTACAGATCATGTCTAATAGCCGGGCATAGGCAGTAGCGAGATAGTATAATCGACCATCCGGGAGACCTACCCCGCCTTCTCCTTGGGACGGGTCAATATTTCCCATTTGATTCATGGCTTACCACGTGACAACACAAATTGTGTGAAACATCGTCACAATTGAGACCAGAATGTGGACGGAATACGGAGGGGGGATGGTCCGTAGGAGATAAAGCAATTTTGGTAACATAGTCATTTTCAGGTCAGGCTTCCAGGTCCTTCTGGAAATGTTGGAGGAGGGGGGTAAAATTTAGTCTAAAAAGCTGCGTCAGGTCAGCAGTGATTTTTTTTGCCTAGGTATGTTATTCCATTAGACGGCCAGGAAAAAAGAAATTAGGTTTTAAGGGAAGCGAGCAGGGCACTTGCCAAGGAGATCCAAGGCCCCAGATTTGGACATGTTAATTTTGAAGTTGGTCCAATCGCCAAAATGGGAGATCTCACGAAGCAAAGATGGCAGAGAGATGCGGGGGTTGGTTATGTAGAGCAAAAGATCATCTGCAAAAGCCGCACATTTATATTCACACCCTCCGATCTTTATTCCCAAGATGTCCGGATTAGATCGTATGGAGGACATAATGTGCTCCCTGACCAGAATGTAAAGCAGAGGAGACAGCGGGCAACCTTGGCGCGTCCCGTTATGGATAGGAAAGGAAGAGGAAGGAGTGCCATTTATTTTTGACTCAAGCTGAGGGTTGTTGATACAGACTGAGAATCTTTGACATAAAACCCGGACCTATGCCCAGACGAGAGAGGACAATGTGAATGGAGTGCAAGGAGATTCGGTCGAAGGCCTTCTTGGCATCGAGGGATAAAATCATAAGGGGGATTTTACTTGCTTTTGCATGGTGGATGATATACAATGTTTTAAGGGTGTTGTCCCTTGCCTCCCGCCCCGGCACGAACCCCACTTAGTCAGGGTGGATAATTGAGGGTAAGAGTGCATTTAGCCTGTTGGCCAACAGCTTCGCAAATATTTTGAGATCTACATTCAGGAGAAATATGGGACGATAGCTAGCACATAAGTGTGGGCCTCAGTGGTCTGCGCCGGGAAGGGAAGCCCAGGAGACACCGCGTTAAAGCCCTTAAGCATAAAAGAGGAAAGAGAGGTCGCAAAAGACTTGTAGAACCTGGCTGTGAGTACGTCAGAGCCTGGGCTCTTGCCCTGTGGCAAGGATTAGAGAACCGTCTGGAGCTTGGCTTCCGTAAATGGCATCTCCAAGCCAGCGGAGTCCAGTGCAGATATTTGGGGAGCTGGGAGGGGGGTTCAGGTGTATGGTCTGCTTGTGTTGGGAAAGCTCTGGGCAAATTGTAGAGTTCCGAATAGAAAGAGTGAAAGGAAGACACAATATCCGTGGTGGTGTGTACTATACTGTCCATGGGGTTTTTGATAGTGGGGATGTGTGAAACCGCCAGTTTTCCTCTAAGGGCTCTCGCCAACATGCGCCTACTCTTGTTTCCATATTCGTAGAAATTACTACAACGCATTTGGATCATGTGTTTGTAAGACGCTTCTAACAGGCGTTTGGCGTCTACACGTGGGTTTTAGAGATCATGAAGAGTCGGCAAGGAGAGTGCTCGCTTGTGGGCAAGTTCCAATGAGGCGACTTTCTGCAATGCAAGTTTGAGGGAATGTGCTTTCTACTTCTTGAGACGGGAACCATGTTTAATAAGGACTCAACTCAAGACGCATTTAAAGGCTTCCCATTTCATTGGGAGGAGAGTGTTATCCGTACTGTGATCAGACAGAAAATCTGACACAGTGCTGGTAAGATCAGCAGCGCACACGGGGCCAAGAAGGAGAGATTCATTAAATCGCCAGGTCCACTCAGGGAAGGTTCAGGGAACTAAATATTTGGGCGTGGTCCGACCACAAGATATTGCCTATTTGTGTGGAGTCCATCCATGATAGGGCCGATTGCTGGAGGAGAATGTAATCAGTGCGGCTGTAGGAAGAATGAGGGGCAGAATAAAAGGTATAATCCGAAGACGCCATGGGTCGCACAGTTGCAATTGGCCCGTTTCAATTTTTTAAGGGAGGCACGTCCGGTCGAGTTTTAGAGTGTGGGGTCGAGGGTAAGATTAAAGTTGCCGCAAAAGACGACCGTTCCTCGAATCAAGGGAAGGGCTTTGTCAACTAAATCTAAAATAAAGTAGGCCTGGTTTTGGTTGGGGGCATAGACATTAAAAAGAGGTGAATTCACGTCCACCAATTAATAATGAAAGAATCAAATACCTGGCCCCGGGATCGACAGTGCATCCCAGCACCTGGGGAGGCAAAGACCTATGAATCGCTATGGTGACCCCTTTTGTCTTATTCACCGGGTTGTTTGCAAAGTGCCAGGTTGTGTAATGCCAATGTCGTATGCCAGGAGCTTTTCCTTCTTTTAGACGATGGAAATGGTGGAGTACCTGGGTTCTTTTTTCAGGGCTGTTAAGGCCCTTTGCATTGAACGATGCTATCTTGAGTGATTTCATATCTGCAGGAGGGAAAGAACACAAGGGGCACAGGGAAGGGTGACAAACAAAAGACGAAGAAGGGGTGAAGGAGAAAAAGGAAAAATAAGAAAGAAAGGGAACGCAAATAAAAGAGAGAAAAAAAGATGGAGAACTAACGTGACCAAAGGTCTAAAAAGACAGTCACCAGAGACTTTATTGGGGAAAGGTAGCAGCCAGCAAAAAGCAGGCCCGCCACATCCCTATCATATGACTGACGAATCTATTACACCAGCTGCTAAGAGGAAGCAAAAGCAACAGAAGAGGCCCGAAGGCTTAAAGAGGAGCGAGGCCATTGTGGCCATGAGTTAACCGTCCTATTTTGTATCAACAGATAGTCCCTCAGGTGATTCGGTGTTGCCGACACGAGAGGGGCGAGGCTGTCTCTGTAATGTGGAGGCAGGTGGCAGAATAGATGGCCAGGGGTCCAATTCGACCAGTGGAAGGTCTAGTTGTAAAAAATATGGTAAGGCTGAAGGGTTGCGGAGAGCAGCAACATGTCCTTTGGGACCAGCAAATAAAGCAAAGGGATAGCCCTGGCGGTAATTAATGCCGCGATCCTTGAGGAGATCCATTAGCGGGCGCAAGGCGGTTCTCTGTGACAAAGTGTGGCGTGAAATATCCTGCAGCAGTGCAATGGGGACTCCTTCATGCGACAGGGGGGAAGCTTGTCGAGCCTTGTTCAGAATCTGTTCTTTGATGACGTAAAAGTGAATTCTGCAGATGACATCTCTTGGTTTAGCGCCATCAGGCTTAGGAGGTCTAAGAGCTCTGTGGGCTCTGTCAATCTCGATGTGAGAGTTTGGCGGACGACCCAGGATTCCAGTAAAAATTCTCACAATCGTGGGTAGTAAGTCTGTTGTCGAAACTGACTCTGGAAAGGATCTGATCCGTATATTGTTGCGGGGACTGCGGTTTTCTATATCGTCCAAATGTTGTTGTAGGACATAAAATTGTGCATTTTGTTTGGACCTTGTCTTGTAGAGCTTTAACGGTTGCTGACAGAGCTGCATGTTCATGTGTGACAGAATCAAGTCTGGTGTCAAGTGTAGCCATCCCAAAGCGGACTTGAGTGAATTTGCGCTTACATTCTTGTAGGATGTTAGTAGCAAAGCTAGACAAATCTGCTTTAGAAGGTAGAGAGCAAATAAGAGCGCGGGTCCGCCATAGTGGGCGGTCTGGAGGCCTCATCAAATAAAGAGACAGAGGATGGCGGTTTCAAAGAGAGGTGCAAGAGGGAACTCTGGGGGGGGACATTGCTGTAGGGTCAGTCATGACTTTAAGGTCCAGTGGGGTTACTCCTGACAGCTGCGGGCGGGGGTCGTCCCAGGATGATCCTGTTGACCAATGTGGGGATGCTGCCAAGGATGGGCTAGGGGAATGGGAAGGAGGACGGAAGGGTTCTTGTGCAGCAGGAGGGGAAGGAGCATGAAGTACAGGTCGACTGGGGGACCTCTGATGTTGGTCCAGGGGCTGACCCTGGAGGTGGGGGGCAGAATATGGCAATTGCTAGTCACATAAAGGCTCATGGTGTGTGCCTGGGGCTTCCAACACTGTAGAGGCATTGGGTGCATGCTTTCTGGGCCAAAAAGAGCCAGCTGAGGGCCTCAGTACATGGCCCCCTGGGTTGACAGGGCTGAGAGCCACTGGTGCTACATGTGAGAAGATGGAAGAACCTCCTGTACTGACCTGGGACGCCACGGTGGGCAGCAGCTGCGAAGAGACAGGCAGGGGCTTTGGCAGTTGGAGGCAGTCAGGGCTGTTGCGCGCTTCCAAGCAGCGCTATTCAAACGTGGCAAGAAGGTTCTGATCCTGGCTGGTGGGCTGCTCGGTACAAGCAGGTAGGGAGGGCACCGATGCAGAGTGACACCTGCCTGGAGACAGGGAGAGGTTCCTTTGCGCGACAGGGAGCGCTTCTGTAGGCTGCGTGGTCCGGGTATTATCTTGGAAGCTCATGGCGCAAAGATCCAGAGCGGGGCCCGGTGAGGCAGATTGCCGGGCGAAAAGACAAGGCAGGTCGCCCTGGGAGGACGCCAGGAGAGCCGATGGTCGTACTCTACCCTTTTTTGTGGTCTTGCCCATCATAAGCAGTCAGTGTGGAGGGAATTTCGCTCAGGGTGTGGAGGAGCACCGACAAGGCACGTCTTTACTCTTCCATGGCTCGCCGCTTCCCCCAGATATTAGATAGATTTTGATATGAAACACAATGTCCCGATCTCATTGGCAGTGTGGCTGTGGTTCCAGTCATCTTTAAACATTGGATCTTGTGGCAACCCATAGCATTTATTTATGGAATAAATAAAATTGGAAATATAATTCTTCCAATACAATCTCTACATTTTGTCCCAGTGGTTTAATATCTCTTCTCGTTTATCACTTGTTCCTTGTACATATAATGCTTCACAGGTCCACAAAGAGGCCATAAAATCAACACAGGAATAAATATTTAGGTTTATGGCTTTTGAATAAGATTCCGGCTTGAGCGATGGCGTTCCTGGTATACGAGACCCTGTGCAGTCAGTGACGGCTCCGCCGACTCAATATTAACTTTTATTTCTGTAACAATTGGATATTGGGAATTGTTTATTCGCTCTTTATTCTTAGCAGCTGATTACAACATGTTCTCAGCTTTCACAGACATTCCTGGAAACCTTCTAGAGATATGTATACAAACAGTATATACATAGAATGCTGTGCATTATTCATGTGAAAATTGGTTGTTACCTACAATGGTTAGTACTGGGATTATTAGGTAGAAGATTTAGGGATTCATCTATCTATCGATCCTCTGCATATGTATTGTGACATTATTCAGCCACCTCTAAGCTCCTGTTTCTTCAGCCATCATTAACTCTATTATATTAACACTTGTACCCAAATTTTGCCTGTCTTGTATCTTCATTGCCTGAACTTTGCATGTTTTATTTTGAGGTCTTCTTTCATTACTGATAATTAGTGGGTAATGTATTTGGCCAGATTTGTGCTTTCTGTATTCATGGACTAATCACTATTATAACTGTTACTTTTTATTGAATTCTTTGAATTCTCGAGAGGTCAGTGACCACTAACTGGAAAGAAAGCATGTCTTCTTTCTTCTACACATTGCGCCATACTTGTCCATGGGTTCTGTCTAAGCAGCCATGTTTTCTCTTCTTGGACACCCCCCTCCGACCACCTCCTCCCTCAAACACCTTAGGCTTGCATACAGGTATTGTAGCCATCATGGCCATTTTTTCGGGTAATGCAATTATCCACATGATTACATTTTGGAACTGGGTCCTACAGCTTGTGAAGAGGCTAAACTATGATCTCTCAGATGCTTTTCCATCTATTGTTGTAGCTGAATGCAGACCTGGGAAACCATATTAAAACTGGCACCATGTATGGTGACCAGTGCCAGCTGAAGAAGCTGAATTTAGGTTCAGAACTCAAGCATCTGACTTGCAAAATTTGCTCCTTTACATAGTACAAGTTGGGTCCATGAGTGAAGTGTCCATCTTATATTCAGAGTGATTGCACAGATTTACTCCTTTACTATCCAAGAGACACAGCTCAGGTTGGCCCATGAGTGTTGAGTCTATCTACTTCACGGACAAGAAAACCAGCACAGAAGAGAGTAGGATATTGGCCCTGGTGGCTTTCGTCAACTTAGAAAGCCCAAGTTAGATGCAAAACATGGCCACTGAACTTGCAAAGTGATCTCCCAGATTAGCGCCTTCACTGTCCATGAGGCTCAGCTCAAGTTGGTCAATGGGTGTTGGGTCCATCAACTCCACAGTCAAGCAAATATGCCAAGAAGGGTGTAGGATGTCATCCCTGGTGAGCTATGGCAGCTGAGAAAGTCCAAGTTAGCTGCAGAACTCAAACACTGAACTTGAGAATTTGCTCCTTTAGTATCAACAGGACAAAGTTCAAGTTTGCCCATAAGTGGTGGGTCAATCTACTCCACAGTCAAACGAACCATAGCAAATAATGGAGTAGGAAATTATCCCTGGTGGCCAGTGTCAGCTAAGAAAGACCAATTTAGGTGCAGAACTCAAACACTGAACTTGCTAAGTTCCCAGAGTTGCATCCATATTATCCAAGGGTCAAATCATTAGGTCTTGCTTTAAATAGTCCATTGCATCTTAATGGCAAAACAATTTCCATATGTTGAAACTTGGAGACTCCATTTTCTGTTGTTCGTTAAAGCTCAAATCACCCCATATTCCTCACCGTAACTCCGTTGTAGTCCTCTATCCTCCTCCAATTACTCCTGACCACCACCATTAACATGACCCTATCTCCCCACCATTCCTTCATAAATTGTCCTAATAAGCTCTTGAGCTGAAGAGTTAAAAGTTCTGCTTTAAAAGTCTCTGTGAGTCTACGAGTCTCCCCGGGGAGTAATATGGCAAGAAAAGACCAAATTAAGGCAGAAGATTGCTTAGAGGCAATGAGGCTCAACGGGAGCAGTTATGTTGATTGCCATGTGCTGACGTGGGCGATGTACCATGAATACTTTGGGGTAATGGTGTCCTCAAAACGAATGAGATATTGTATCTGACTTTGGACACATTTAATATAGTCTACTTAAGTCTATGGGTAGGAATAAAAAGAGTCAGAAAGACCACTGGAATATGCGACGGCGAATTTACGGTTATTAACAAGTTGATTAACTCCTCGCTGTAGTTCCTGTCAGGTAAGAACTCAGAGACTATTAAGAGGCTGTGAGATGTATGGGGCCATTCCAGTTAAACAAGGTAGATCCTCTCGCATGGGCGGGTTACCGAACGCTTTTTAACTAGGCGCCAATGACAATAATTCTCCATTATTATGATGGCTGCCAGTAATCTAATTGCGTGAACGCCGAGGTAGCGGCTGAGAATCAGGATATTTCACAGTCACGCTCTGAATCCAACTTATATGAACTGTGGAAATGGAATGTAACGGCAGAGGGAAAGGTGGAATCAAGGAGAGGAGGATTAATTAAGTCATAATTGCTCTGCGAAAGTCAAAATAATCCGGTTTGCCATTTCACCGTTGGATTCCTGACCCAACCGAGGCATAAATGTACTCATCCCAAGTCATCAGATATGGAGTCTTACTTAAATAAATTACATTTGGGTGAATTTTAATACGGGGTGTGGCTGTGACAACCCTAACAATGACTGATAGATGATGAATTTAAAAGGAGTCTGTCAGCCACGTTAACCTGCTGACAGCACTAGGGAGGGGCGGGGAGAGCAGGACAAACATCGCTTTTGTGGTGATTTTATTATCAGGAGTCATGTGAATATGAAGGTGTATTCTGCTCCTGCAAGTGCCCAGGAGGCGGAGCTTCACTGAAGTGCTCCCTGCATTGAACTGCTTAACAGCCCCTCCCCTCTGATGTGAGTGCTCCCTATATCCGTCTCCTGGTGGGATGCTACAGCTGTCACTCAGAGCAGGTGGGAGGGGCTATGAATGCAGGGCGCTTCACAGTGAAGCTCCGCCTCCTGTGCACAAAATCTAGCAGAATAAAACTTCATTTTCTTATTATTTATAAAGAGAGAAAAGCACCATTAAAGGTGTGTTTGTTCTAGACTCGGCCGCCCCCCGTCATTGAACCCCTCAGATGCCATATTCATACATGATCGCGGCATCTGATATAAATAACACAGTCTAAAAATTTTTTTAAAAATCATGCTTTTACCTGATCCATTTGGCCACTGCCGATTTGCTTGAAAAACTCGCACGAAAGACAGAGTTGAGCGAAACAATCTTAAGATGCTTAATCCAAAGTCGCTTCCAAAATTCTGTATTAGATTGTATGGGCTCCGATGAGCCAAAGTTAGTTATTCACGAAGTCGCGCGTAATCTCGTTGAATAACTTTGGTCATTGATTTTTAAAGTGGAAAACCACTTTAAAACTTAAAAACCGAACTCTGCTTCAGTTCCGAGGTACCAGTCAGAACCGAAGCCAAATTCAGTTTCAAGTTTTAAAGTTGTTTTCCACTTTAAAAATCAATGACCAAAGTTATTCAACGAGATTACGCGCGACTTCGTGAACAACTAACTTTGGCTCATCGGAGCCCATACAATCTAATACTGTACGGAGACGAATCTCCATACAGTTTTGTTCCGAAGTTTTGAATGAAGCGACTTTGGATTAAGCTTTCGAAGCTCGCTTCGCTCAACTCTAGCGATGACGTCATCAGAGGCCTCATGGCAGATTTTGTGCCCCCCCCAAAAAAAGATGTTTTGGCAACAGGAGTCTTCAGTTTGTGCCTCATTTATTACCCCTTAAGACTCATTCACACGTCAGTGTTCGGTCAGTGATTTCCATCAGTGATTGGCCTCATGCACACGACCGTTGTTGTGTTCCGTTCCGCAAAATGGGGTTCCGTTGTTCCGTGATCCGTTTCCGTTTTTGTTTCCGTGTGTCGTCCTTTATTTTTGGAGGATCTCCAGACATGAAGGAAAGTAAAAAAAAGTCTAAGTCAAGTCTGCCATGCAAATGATAGGAAAAAAACGGACGCGGATGCGCGGATGACAATCTTGTGTGCCTTCGCATTTTTTCACGGTCCCGTTGACTTGAATGGGTCCGCGAACCGTTTTCCGTGAAAAAAATAGGACAGGTTATATTTTTTGTGACGGACTGGAACCACGGATCACGGACGTGGATGACAAACGGTGCATTAGCCGAGTTTTCAACGGACCCATTAAAAGTGAATGGGTCCGCAGAAAATCACGAAAAACTGAACAACGGACACGGAATGAAACAACGGTCGTGTGCATGAGGCCATTGTGAGCCAAAACCAGGACTGGAGCCTCCACAGACATGAGGTAAAAGGGAACGTTCAGCTCCTGTTCTGTGGTTAGAGCCGCACCTGGTTTTGGCTCAAAATCACTGATGGAAATCACTGACCGAACACTGATGCATGAATGAGGCATAAATCAGGTTTTCTTTCATGGTCTGACCTCTAGTGGTCGTTTTCTTGTAAGACAGGTTCATATTCACTAAGACAAATCTAATTAGTTTGCGCATGAAAATGTGGCGCAAGTGAGCTGAAATTAGACGCTCGTCTCCATTAAAGTAGGCAAAATGTGGCGCAACTCGCCACTCAGAGGCAGAAAAGTACACTGGCCTGGAGTGGAGTAGAAATAAGACTACAACTAAATCAGGTGCAAAATAAGATAGCGGCACATTTATTGAGGCTGACGTTTTAGACGCCGGTCTTAATAACCCCTATATCTGGCGGTGGATCCGCTGGAGTTATGAAGAGGCGCCGGCCTCTACATTACTTCTGCACATCCACCGCCGGTCTAAATCTACGCCAGCTTCCTTGCTCTCTTAGGCCCCTTGTAGACGAGCCTGAGCGGATTAGGTCCGGATGCGTTGCGAATGCGATCAGTAAAAAAATGCGCAATTTCGCAAGCAAGGTTATTCAGTTTAGTATGCGATTGCTTTCAGTTTTTATCGCGCCGCAGGTGCAATGCGATTATGTACGCGAATTATGAAAAACTGAAGGTTTACAAACAACATCTCTTAGCAAACATCAGTGAAAAACGCATCGCACCGGCAATTGTTTGTGATTTTCACGCATCCCCATTCACTTCTATGGGGCCTGCGTTGCATGAAAATCACAGAATATAGAGAAAGCTACGATTTTCACGCAACGCACAAGTGAGGCGCGAAAACCAACGCTCGTGTACACAGACCCATTGAAATGAATGGGTCCGGATTCAGTGCGTGCGCAATGTGTTCACATCACGCATTGCCAACGCGCGGAATACTCGCTCAAATGACAGGGGCCTTACATTTATACAATTTTCTACGTCTAAAACAGGCGTAGAAAAGAACGAGTGAGACGGGCCTGCCGGCACTTTCCCGCCCGTGCCACGCACGCAATTTTAGACCTGACGTGAGCGGGGTGAAGTCGCAGATAGTGGCGCAGAGAACCATTGCACCAACGTCTGCGCCTGAAATATGTCCTAATTTTGGCCTCATGCACACGACCGTTGTTTGGGGCTCGGATGCGGACCCATTCACTTCAATGGGGCCAAAAAAAAGATGCGTGTGCTGTCCGCATCCGTGGCTCCGTCCTGTGGCTCTGTTCAAAAAATATAACGTGTCCTATTCTTGTCCGCACTTTGCGGACAAGAATAGGCATTTATATTGCCGGCGCCCGTTCCGTTACGCAAATTGCGAAAGGCAACACAGGCGGCTTCCGTTTTTTGCGGATCCGCAATTTGCGGACCGCAAAAAACGGCATGGTCGTGTGCATGAGGCCTTAGGCGTATTTCAGAATGGTAAATGACTCCCTAAATTTTGAAAAATTAGAAAACAGAATTAGTCACAAAACTCAAAATGGGCACAAATGAGACTGAAATAAAAAATGTGTGGCAAAAATGCTAAAAATTTTATTTTTTTTTAATTTTATTTTTTTTATAAGACTGAGATTTATCAAAACTGGTGTAAAGTAGAACTGGCTTAAGTGCCCCCAGCAACCAATCAGATTGCTATGGGCAACTAGGCCAGATTTCCCTCACACCAGTTTTGATAAATTTCATGATTTTACTATTCCATGACGTAAAGTCATGATTTTATAAAGGACACGGAGGCGAGTATTGCTGTCTCTCTCTTTACTGAGTTTCCATAGCAGCAAAGAAAAAACCTTTAAACATGCAGTAACTATAGCAACTAGCCCCACCCTGTCACTCCCAGTGTCCATATAACCCCTGGTCACACTGGAGCAGTCCTCTTTCTTTGGTGGTCCACAAACTGCAAACTGATGGACGCCCACAACTGACGAACAGGCTTCAGGTCTCCCGAACTAGAACAGAGAACTGGAACAGAGGTACGGATTCGCCGTCTCATGACACTGTGCACAGTCCGGACATCTCAACTGGAACCTTGATTAACGAAACTTTGAACATTCCGGACATCTTGATTGGAACATCAACCTAGGAAAAATCAAGCAAACACATGGTAGTATACAGATCAGATGCGGGAAGACACATATCAACCGAGTCACATCATTGAACCAAATCAAATTATCCATATGACAGATAAAACAGTCGATATTCCAGGGAGGGAAAACGGGTGGGCAATACTCGCCTCCGTGTCCTTTATAAAATCATGACTTTACGTCATGGAATAGTAAAATCATGAAATTTTATCCCAGGACACGGAGGCTCCTATTGCAAGTTTAAAGCTGGGCCACCACAGACGAGAAAGCATGAGATGGTGGCCTGAAGTAAAACTCCCGAAAGGTGGAAGCCCTAGACCAATCCGCTAACCTCATAACATCCTCTAAACGGGCACCGGAAACCGTCATCGAGGTGGCAGAGGCACTGCGAACCGAATGAGCCGTAAATATGGAGGTATCAATACCCGCCATAGATAAAACCCATTTGACCCAACGCGAAAGGGTAACACTGGTCACCGGGTGAAAAGGTCTACGGAAGGAGATAAAGAGATGAGGAAAGTCAGAAACCCGCAACCGACAGGTACGACGTTCATATTCCTGTAAACAATTGCCAGGACAAAGCTGCGGAGACTCCGGAAAATATGGATAGGAAACTGAGCGAATGTTCGTCTTCGTACGCCGTGATATATTAAACGTCACGCCGACCGGCGAGTAAGAGCGGGCGTCATGATCCAACGCCCGGACGTCCGAAACCCTCTTGCAGGAGATCAAGCACAAGAGGGTGACCAACTTCGCCGAGAGTTGCCTTAACGACAGGACGTCGTTAGAGGGCCAATCCTGGAGAAAGGACAAAACGATGGAAACATCCCAAGTAGCGGAAAAACGCGGTCTCGGAGGTCGCGAGAGGCGAGAACCGCGCAACAATCTACAGACTAAGGGATGCTGGCCCGCTGGACGACCGTCAAACCCCGAGTGCCTAGACGAAATTGCAGACCTATACAGATTAATTGTCCGGTATGCCTTGCCCTCATCAAACAAAGCAGACAAGAAGGACAAAATAGCAGTTACAGGAGCTTCAGTGGGATCCATATTCCCCGAGAGGCACCAACGAGCCCAGGAATCCCAAGCCGAGCGATAAGCTCGTCTGGTTCCGGGTGCCCAAGCGCTTGCCAGCAAGAAGCGAGCCGTCTCCGAAACTCCTGAGATCTCCCAGGGACCCCCGAGACTCTGCACGCGAGGAGGTGTAGAGTTCCTTCGATGAGCAGAGGGTGACACTGACCCGCCGGATCCCTGAGCAGGTAAGGAAAAACGGGGAGCAAAACCGGCTCGGTGATGAGAAGATCCAGAAGGTGGGGGAACCACGACTGCGACTTCCAAAGGGGCAAAATGAGAACCAGTTCCGCCGATTGGCGACGGATCTGGAGAAGAACTCGCGGGATTAGAGCAAATGGAGGGAATGCGTACTGGACTGGAGTCGACCACTCTTGGAGGAAAGCGTCCACCGCTTCCGCTTCCGGATCCGGACGCCAGCTGAAAAATCTGGGAAGCTGAGCGTTGAGACGAGATGCAAACAGGTCGATGGAGAAGGGACCCCATCGAGATGACACGGCATCGAAAACCCCGGAATCCAATTTCCAGTCGCTGGCATCCGAAAGATACCGCGAACTCCAGTCCGCTCTCACATTGTGAAGGCCCGGAATGTATTCCGCGACTACCATGATCCCCCTGGAGAAACATTGGTCCCAAAAATCCATGGCCAAGTGAGTGAGTACTGACGAGCGCGTTCCACCCATAAAGTTGATGTACCGGACCGCCGACACATTGTCCATGCGGAGTCGGACACAAACCTTGACCGTGTTGTTGACAAAGCTGCGGATCGCCAGAGATCCAGCTAGCAGCTCCAAGGAATTGATGTGGAGCCTGGATTCGCTCCGGGACCACGGACCCCCGGTGGAGACGCCGTTGCAATGAGCGCCCCATCCGTGGAGACTGGCGTCCGACTCGATGACAAGGTCTGGCCGAGGCCCAAAAATGGCTCTGCCGTTCCACATGGAGAGGTTGTGGATCCACCAGCGTAACTCGTGCCTGGTCTCCGTATCCAGCACGACTGTATCGGCATAAGATGCACCCTCCCGAAGGTGAGCAATTTTGAGGCGCTGAAGCGCCCTGTAATGGAGGGGTGCTGGAAAAATGGCCTGGATGGAGGAAGCCAGAAGCCCTATTATCCGGGCCAGATGTCTCAGGGATATCTGAGGCAATGCAAGAGCATGTCTCAACTCCTTCCGAATATTCAGAATCTTCGATTGCGGCAGACTGAGAGATTGTGAGACCGAATCGATCTGGAAGCCCAAAAATTCCATAGTGGTGGACGGAATCAAACAAGATTTCTCCTGATTGATGATGAACCCTAGACCTGATATGAGGGAAGTAGCCAATTGCAGGTGTGACAGAAGGGAAGCCGGGCTGGACGCCATGAACAAAATGTCGTCCAGGTACACTATGAGACGCACCCCCCGACTGCGCAGCCAGGCCACCACCGGGCGTAGTAGCTTGGTGAAGCACCAGGGGGCAGAGGAGAGGCCGAAGGGAAGGCACGTAAAGCGCCACACCTGACTTCTCCAGGCAAAACGTAACAAATCTCTTGACTCCGGTGCCACCGGCACCGTGAGATAAGCGTCTTTCAAATCTAATTTCGCCATCCAGTCCCCTGGAAGGAGCATGTCCCTCAGGAGATGAATTCCTTCCATCTTGAAATGGCGGTACCTGACGAAATTGTTCAGCGCCTTCAGATTGATAACAGGGCGCAGCTGACCCCCTTTTTTCAGCACCAGAAAGATGCTGCTCAAGACCCCCAAGGAGTCCCCGGGAGCCAATTCTATCGCCCCTTTGTCCCAAAGGACCGAGAGCTCCGAGTCTATGAGGACGCGAGCGGACCCGGACGGCACAGGGATGCAAGGAGGGGAAAGGCCCACCGGGACTGACACTAGTTCGATCACGAAACCCCGGACCGTAGACAAAATCCACGGGTCGGATGATACCTTTTTCCACGCATGGAAAAAGTACTGGAGTCTTCCCCCCACTGGACAACTGGACAAAGGAGGAACATGGAATAGAGAACTCACCGTATGGTTTCCTGGAGCTAGGGTGTCCGCGGAATCCCCTGCCGCGGTTGTAGCCGCCCCGGGTGGGAAAAAAGGATGGCTGATGTTGCTGGTCTTGCAATGAGGGTCTGTGGACAAAGGAGCCTCTGCCCGATCCACGGGCATAGGAGGAGGAGCGGCCGGGCAGACGGCCCCTGAAACTGCCGGCCCTGGCTGAAAAACGGCTAGGGAAAACCTTGCGCATAGACGCTTGAGCCTTATCAAGGGCAGTAAAAGCCCCAACATATTTCCCAAGCTCCTTAATAAAGGGTTCTCCAAAGAGGAGCCCCTGGGCGTCCTTGCCCGCCTCAGAAATAGCCAAATTAGCCAATTTCGGCTCAATTTTCATAAGGAGCGCTTTGCGCCGTTCAATGGCTAACGAGGTGTTAGCGTTGCCCGTAAGGCAAACCGCTCTCTGAGCCCATCCCGTTAATTCTTCAGGATCAACCTGATTACCAGCCGCTTTGGCCGCCTCGGCCATGTCCAGGATCTTGGCCAGCGGCCCCATGATGTCCAAAACTTTATCCTGGCACGCCCTAAGGGCAGAATCCAGGCCTTTGCGGGGATTAAACCCCGTTTTAGTCAAGAATTGGACCATCTTGGGGTCAACCACCGGCGTCTCACAAACTTTATGTGGGATCAAGGGCCTAGGGCATTCCGCCCGCAGTTTGGTACGCGCCTCCTTTGTGAGGGGTTTACGGGCCATGGACTCAATGTACTGGGCTACATGCGTGGCGGGAAGCCACTCAGAAGACCGCGGGTGGTGTAAAGCATTGGGGTCAAACATAGGGTCCCCCAACGGATCCACCAGAGGATCCGCAGACCCAGAGGGGGCATCCGGGTATGCCGCAGTAGCGGATGGCGGTAGATCGATATCAATGGGGTCAACCGTGACTCCAGTCAAATCCTCCTCTGAGCCATGCAGGGAGTATTGCCGTGCCTCCTCATCGGACTCTTTATCAGAGTCAGAAACATGTTCGGGCTGTGACCGCGCCGACTTCCAACCACGCGCACGTTCTGCCTGGCGTGGACAGGCTCTTTTACGCGACCTCAGCGCGTCGTCAGTGGATGGAACAATGCCATCAGTCTCAGTTGTTTTGGAGGTATGAGGGGGTTGAATAGCTAGGGCTTGGGTCACAGATTGAGAGATTGCCGTGGACATGGACCCCATGGCAGACATAATAGCGCTAGAAATTGAGCGCTGAATGGCCAAGCTCTGGGCATCCACCACAGGAGGTTCCCTGGTAGGGATGCTAGATCTCCTGGAGGGGGGGGAAACGTGGCCCCTGGACTCCAGGTCCTGAGGGGGGCCGACATTAGGGGAGCGGGAGCAGGAATGGCGCGACCTGGAGAAGGGTTAGTCACCCTGTAAATGCAGAAGGAGAAGGAGTGAAAAAACACAGACCGATAGAGCCCAGGACCGGCACTGCAGGATGCTCGCTACAAGAAACGCACCGGAATAGCGCGCGCACGAAATCCCGCGAGATCTCGGCCGCAGCAAGCGCCCGAGATCTCGCGAGACGACGGAAGAACAAGAAGAATGAGAGGAAGCGCGCGAAATGGCGCCGCCTCCTCTCAGGCGCGGACGAGCAGTGCGGCCTGGGGACCAAACAGGGTAAGAGGGAAAAAACCCCGCTGAAAAAACCTCCTACAGTGCGCCCACTCCTCCCCAGCCGAAGCGGAACGCCGCGAACGGCGGGGAAAGGAGAGGCAAGCGTAGGGAAGATAGATATAAAAATCTCCTAAATAAGGAGAAAGGTATCCCAGAGATAAGATACAAAACCTGCAGGTTAACAAACACTCAATATACAGTTATAGCAAGTCAATATAATGCGACAAAAAGCGATCTAATGCCCTAAGGGATGCCAAAAGGAACACCTCAGGGCATAAGACAACTGCTATGGAAGTGTATACTTAACTGGAGCAGCAAAGAAAGAGGACTGCTCCAGTGTGACCAGGGGTTATATGGACACTGGGAGTGACAGGGTGGGGCTTGTTGCTATAGTTACTGCATGTTTAAAGGTTTTTTCTTTGCTGCTATGGAAACTCAGTAAAGAGAGAGACAGCAATAGGAGCCTCCGTGTCCTGGGATAAAATCTCCCGCGTAGTGTAAGAAAATGTCACCCAGTACCAGAATCTGCACCTCCGACTCTCCAGCCGTTCTGAAACTACAACTCTCCAAATCATCCTTTTACTTTTATGGGAGTTACAAGGAACACCAAGTAAGTGTGCATGCTGGGAGTTGTAGTTTCACAGCAGCTGGAGTTCTGATCAGACAGTGGCTTCTCCGGTCAGTGCTGCCCCCTGCTGGTGGACATCTTGTGCACAGGTGGTTGATTGAGCTCAGGTAGAGGCCGCCAGGTGGATGATTGCAGCAAAACCAACAGGACTTGTTACAGGTTATGTCCTCAGAACTTCATGGATGAAAGTCTGGCTCCATCACAACAGTAAGTCCCCGGGAAGCAGGTTCACTTACAGCAGGGCGGGTGCCATATTTGTCTGATAATCTTGGCTGCGACAGGAGGCGGCTCAGAGCTGAATGTGGGGAACAGCGGGAGGGACAAATGACTGTGACTCCTGCATCAGAAAAAATCCCTGTGCCCCCTCAGCCTATATGTGTTATCTATACTGTGCTCTATATGTGACGGCGTGAGCAACTCGGTATAACCTGGGCATCGCCTGTATGTAATTATATATGTACAGCTGGTATAACCCGGGCATCGCCTGTATGTAATTATATATGTACAGCTGGTATAACCTGGGCCTCTCCTGTATATAATTATATATGTACAGCTGGTATAACCCGGGCATCTCCTGTATATAACTATATATGTACAGCTGGTATAACCTGGGCATCGCCTGTATGTAATTATATATGTACAGCTGGTATAACCCGGGCATCTCCTGTATATAATTATATATGTACAGCTGGTATAACCTGGGCCTCTCCTGTATATAATTATATATGTACAGCTGGTATAACCTGGGCCTCTCCTGTATATAATTATATATGTACAGCTGGTATAACCTGGGCATCTCCTGTATATAATTATATATGTACAGCTGGTATAACCTGGGCCTCTCCTGTATATAATTATATATGTACAGCTGGTATAACCTGGGCCTCTCCTGTATATAATTATATATGTACAGCTGGTATAACCCGGGCATCTCCTGTATATAATTACATATGTACAGCTGGTATAACCCGGGCATCTCCTGTATATAATTACATATGTACAGCTGGTATAACCCGGGCATCTCCTGTATATAATTACATATGTACAGCTGGTATAACCCGGGCATCTCCTGTATATAATTACATATGTACAGCTGGTATAACCCGGGCATCTCCTGTATATAATTACATATGTACAGCTGGTATAACCCGGGCATCTCCTGTATATAATTACATATGTACAGCTGGTATAACCCGGGCATCTCCTGTATATAATTACATATGTACAGCTGGTATAACCCGGGCATCTGCTGTATATTATTACATATGTACAGCTGGTATAACCCGGGCATCTCCTGTATATTATTACATATGTACAGCTGGTATAACCCGGGCATCTCCTGTATATTATTACATATGTACAGCTGGTGTAACCCGGGCATCTCCTGTATATTATTACATATGTACAGCTGGTGTAACCCGGGCATCTCCTGTATATAATTACATATGTACAGCTGGTGTAACCCGGGCATCTCCTGTATATAATTACATATGTACAGCTGGTATAACCCGGGCATCTCCTGTATATTATTACATATGTACAGCTGGTATAACCCGGGCATCTCCTGTATATTATTACATATGTACAGCTGGTATAACCCGGGCATCTCCTGTATATTATTACATATGTACAGCTGGTATAACCCGGGCATCTCCTGTATATTATTACATATGTACAGCTGGTATAACCCGGGCATCTCCTGTATATTATTACATATGTACAGCTGGTATAACCCGGGCATCTCCTGTATATTATTACATATGTACAGCTGGTATAACCCGGGCATCTCCTGTATATTATTACATATGTACAGCTGGTATAACCCGGGCATCTCCTGTATATTATTACATATGTACAGCTGGTATAACCCGGGCATCTCCTGTATATTATTACATATGTACAGCTGGTATAACCCGGGCATCTCCTGTATATTATTACATATGTACAGCTGGTATACCGGTCTTGTTTGCCTTTCTATCGCTGTCGGGCCGGTATCATCAGATTATTTTACACTGGTCTTACATTTTTAGCCTTGATAAACCTTCGTTCAAGGAGAATTCATTTTGACGTTTTATTCATTCCCTGACTAATAAAGTGCTTGAAGACGGCCGTCGTTATCAAAACAATTATCCAAGTGGATAGTCCGGGCATTATCTGAATTGTTCATCCAACCCTAATGGAATCCGCTCGGCCAGAATTTCCGCCTATCGCCTCATCTTGTCAGTAATGGGTTTAATGCCTCTTCATCTGGTGGACGGGAGCAGAGCGAGTTCCTATTTGATTTCAAATGTCTGTATTTGTATTAAGTTTATCATTAACCACTAATTCCCGTCACTTTATATAAGTAACACAAGCTCAAAGATCAGGGAAACGTCTCCTTTCCGCCGATCTGTAAAGTTCTGGATAACGAGTGTAATGTCTGTCACCTCCGGCCCAAACGGCTTCTTGTCCTTCATACTTGCAGTCGGGAAATCATTGCAGAGTTTTATATTGTATGGTTTGTTTGACTTTTCATGAATGTCCTTCAGTTGTGCGCCAAATTTCCTGCCTAGACAGCTGCCACCACTAGGGGGAGCTCCCTGCATCGTCACAATTAAACTCGAGGGGGAATGTACTGAAAGGTGTGCAGGCAAAAGAACAAATGTATTAAGACTCACAGGCCCAAAAATATAAATTTGCACCATTCTATGCTGTAAATAATAGTAAAAACATATTTTCTTTTCGTGCCCATTCCGTTTTTTTTGCAGACCGTATACGGAACCATTCATTTCAATGGGTCCGCAAAAAAACTGAAGTTACCCCGTGTGCATTCCGTTTCCATATGTCCGTATTTCCGTTCCGCAATAAAATAGAACATGTCCTATTATTGTCCGCATTACGGAGAAGGCCAGGACTGTTATATTGGGGGCCGGCTGTTCCATTACGCAAAATACAGAATGCACACGGACATCATGAATTTTTTTGAAGGCCGCAAAATACATACAGTCGTGTGCATGAGCCCTAAATCTGTAGGTCACGCCATTGGCTAACCCATGCACCTATTTTGAATAGTGCTGAAGGCTCCAGAAACATGCTAGAAGTTGCAAAATTTTGCATAACAATGGCATATGCCAGAATTCACTGCTTTCTAACCCCAGTTTTTGGGGTGCAGTCAGCAGTTCCTGGACAGGATGTTTCACCCATCTTTCCCAGACTCCTGAGTAGAAGTAACAATAAGGAAGCCAGAGAAGAATCTCATTGGTTATTGGAAGCAAAATGACATGGGCGCACATATCCTGGTAATACTGCTGTACCTTTATGGCAGTTGTCTAGGGGTTAATACACTGTCGCAAGGAATAATTGGATTTAAATGGTGACTTATTTGTGCTCATTTATTCACGACTGCATCACACGGCCTTTATCTCCTATGCAGAGCGAACCTGAGCCGTATTGACTGGGATGGTAAACACGGAGACACGGCTTTGTTAGTGATAATGATGGAAGTAAATTACTGTGTGCAAGGAAAAAGCCTCTGACATTAGTATCCAATGGCGAAAGCTTGTCTCCTGTGTACAAGACTATAACTCCTATAATACTGCTCCTATGTACAAGAATATAACTACTATAATACTGCTCCTATGTACAAGAGTATAACTACTATAATACCGCTCCTATGTACAAGGATATAACTACTATAATACTGCTCCTATGTACAAGAATATACTGCTATACGTTCTATGTACATAATATAACTACTATAATACTGCTCCTATGTACAAGATATAACTACTATAATACTGCCTCCTATGTACAAGAGTATAACTACTATAATACTGCCTCCTATGTACAAGAATATAACTACTATAATACTGCCTCCTATGTACAAGAATATAACTACTATAATACTGCTCCTATGTACAAGAATATAACTACTATAATACTGCCTTCTATGTACAAGAATATAACTACTATAATACTGCTCATATGTACAAGAATATAACTACTATAATACTGCCTCCTATGTACAGAATATAACTACTATAATACTGCTCCTATGTACAAGAATATAACTACTATAATACTGCTCCTATGTACAAGAATATAACTACTATAATACTGCTCCTATGTACAAGAATATAACTACTATAATACTGCTCCTATGTACAAGAATATAACTACTATAATACTGCCTCCTATGTACAAGAATATAACTACTATAATACTGCTCCTATGTACAAGAATATAACTACTATAATACTGCCTCCTATGTACAAGAATATAACTACTATAATACTGCTCCTATGTACAAGAATATAACTACTATAATACGCCTCCTATGTACAAGAATATAACTACTATAATACTGCTCCTATGTACAAGAATATAACTACTATAATACTGCTCCTATGTACAAGAATATAACTACTATAATACTGCTCCTATGTACAAGAATATAACTACTATAATACTGCTCCTATGTACAGAATATAACTACTATAATACTGCCTCCTATGTACAAGATATAACTACTATAATACTGCTCCTATGTACAAGAATATAACTACTATAATACTGCTCCTATGTACAAGAATATAACTACTATAATACTGCTCCTATGTACAAGAATATAACTACTATAATACTGCTCCTATGTACAGAGAATATAACTACTATAATACTGCTCCTATGTACAAGAATATAACTACTATAATACTGCCTCCTATGTACAAGAATATAACTACTATAATACTGCTCCTATGTACAAGAATATAACTACTATAATACTGCTCCTATGTACAAGATATAACTACTATAATACTGCTCCTATGTACAAGAATACTAACCCTATGTACATATACTACTATAATACTGCTCCTATGTACAAGAATATAACTACTATAACTGCTCCTATGTACAAGAAATATAACTACTATAATACTGCTCCTATGTACAAGAATATACTACTATAATACTGCTCCTATGTACAAGAATATAACTACTATAATACTGCTCCTATGTACAAGAATATAACTACTATAATACTGCTCCTATGTACAATATAACTATATAATCTGCTCCTATGTACAAGAATACTACTATAATACTGTCTCCTATGTACAAGATATAACTACTATAATACTGCTCCTATGTACAAGAATATAACTACTATAATACTGCTCCTATGTACAAGAATATAACTACTATAATACTGCTCCTATGTACAAGATATAACTACTATAATACTGCTCCTATGTACATATAACTACTATATACTGCCTATGTACAAGAATAACTACTATAATACTGCTCCTATGTACAAGAATATAACTACTATAATACTGCTCCTATGTACAAGATAACTCTATAATACTGCTCCTATGTACAAGAATATAACTACTATAATACTGCCTCCTATGTACAAGAATATAACTACTATAATACTGCCTCCTATGTACAGAAGAGAACTACTATAAGACTGCCTCCTATGTACAAGAATATAACTACTATAAATACGCCTCCTATGTACAAGAATATAACTACTATAATACTTGCTCCTATGTACAAGAATATAACTACTATAATACTGCCTCCTATGTACAAGAATATAACTACTATAATACTGCCTCCTATGACAAGGAATATAACTACTATAATACTGCCTCCTATGTACAAGAATATAACTACCTATAATACTGCTCCTATGTACAAGAATATAACTAATCTAATACTGCCTCCTATGTACAAGAATATAACTACTATAATACGGCCCTATGTACAAGAATATAACTACTATAATACTGCCTCCTATGTACAGAATATAATACTATAATACTGCTCCTATGTACAAGATATAACTACTATAATACTGCTCCTATGTACAAGAATATAACTACTATAATACTGCCTCCTATGTACAAGAAATTAACTCCTATAATACTGCTCCTATGTACAAGAAATATAACTACTATAATACTGCTCCTATGTACAAAATATAACTACTATAATACTGCTCCTATGTACAAGAATATAACTACTATAATACTGCTCCTATGTACAAGAATATAACTACTATAATACTGCTCCTATGTACAAGAATATAACTACTATAATACTGCTCCTATGTACAAGAATATAACTACTATAATACTGCTCCTATGTACAAGGAATATAACTACTAAATACTGCTCCTATGTACAAGAATATAACTACTATAATACTGCCTCCTATGTACAAGAATATAACTACTATAATACTGCTCCTATGTACAAGAATATAACTACTATAATACTGCCTCCTATGTACAAGAATATAACTACTATAATACTGCCTCCTATGTACAGGAATATAACTACTATAATACTGCCTCCTATGTACAGGAATATAACTACTATAATACTGCCTCCTATGTACAAGAATATAACTACTATAATACTGCCTCCTATGTACAAGACTATAACTACTATAATACTGCCTCCTATGTACAAGAATATAACTACTATAATACTGCCTCCTATGTACAAGACTATAACTACTATAATACTGCCTCCTATGTACAAGACTATAACTACTATAATACTGCCCCTATGTACAAGAATATAACTACTATAATACTGCCTCCTATGTACAAGAATATAACTACTATAATACTGCCTCCTATGTACAAGAATATAACTGCTATAATACTGCTCCTTGTATACGGGTTGGAAGCAGGTTGGAGCAGTTTCCTCCTATGATATACAGTATAGTTTCTCGTGTAGATTGTGTTTTTTCTCCCGAGCGGTGACTTTTGGCAGCAGTCAGATTATGGATTATTACTCCGATGTGAGGCTCAGTAAACCTCTGTTATTTAGTTGATCCCCCGCTGTGATGCTGCGCTCCCTATAAAGACCATATTCCAGGAAAGTAAATTACGGTCCACACAAGCGCTGAATTGCATGCGAGTCACGGAGGAGACGCCAGCATCTCGCCTTGAATCCCTCTGCCGTTTCTTGGATGAGATAAAGTAACGATGGGAATTCCAGGACTTCAGACTGTGTCCAAGGTCAGATCAGATTCTTCATGATGAGCAGCTCCTGAGGGAAGCAGTGATCTGACTTCTGCAGGGAGATTAAAGGGGTGCAGGATCCGGACCTAGCAGAATGGGGGGCAGGTTCCTCCGCTGTCACCCCCCCCCGGCGTCCGCTCACACAGGCCCCAGTTCCTACTATTCTCTAATGCAGTTTAATATCAGTTTAGGATAAAGAGTCATTTGGAGACGGAGGGAAACCGTTTACTGTGGGAAAATATCTACATTTCTTTGCGCCGGCTCCAAAGCATCTAAAACTGTAATATCTCCTCCCATCGCACCTACAGTTACTATGCAGACCTATGTGTCTCCATGGTTACAGACTACAAAGCCTGCGTAGTCGGATCCTGCAGTCATGTGTTTCTCCTCTTCCTGTCCTCCCTTTTCTTCATAAACCTATGGACAGCAGAAGAGGAGATGGATTACGTGGAGTGAAGCTGGTCACACACATAAGATGTCGGCCGACAGCGATCGCTCCTCACTGTCCCGTACATACTGTATGCATGCTTGGTTTGGCTGAGCATGCATATGTAGTGAATGGAGAGGGAGGCACTGCCAGATCCCTCTGGCCTCTGCGCCCCCCCGCACTCTGGCCCCTGCGCCCCCCCGCACTCTGGCCTCTGCGCCCCCCCGCACTCTGGCCCCTGCTCTCCCCCGCACTCTGGCCCCTGCTCTACCCCGCACACTCTGGCCCCTGCTCTACCCCGCACACTCTGGCCCCTGCTCTCCCCCGCGCACTCTGGCCCCTGCTCTCCCCCGCGCACTCTGGCCCCTGCTCTCCCCCGCGCACTCTGGCCCCTGCTCTCCCCGCGCACTCTGGCCCCTGCTCTCCCCCGCGCACTCTGGCCCCTGCTCTCCCCCGCGCACTCTGGCCCCTGCTCTCCCCCGCGCACTCTGGCCCCTGCTCTCCCCCGCGCACTCTGGCCCCTGCTCTACCCCGCTCACTCTGGCCCCTGCTCTCCCCCGCGCACTCTGGCCCCTGCTCTCCCCCGCGCACTCTGGCCCCTGCTCTCCCCCGCGCACTCTGGCCGGCGCGTCTTCATAACTGTGGCAAATCCATCACCAGATATAGGGGTTATTAAGACCAGCATCTAAAATGCCAGTCTTAATAAATGTGCCCATAGTGTTTGGCTGTAGTATCTGACTACATGGGGATTGTTTGTAGTCTGTTACCATGGAGACGTGCAGGACTTCATATTTATTATCAGCATTTGTGATTATTACATTTACATTGTTATGCTTTATTTGGTCCTCAGATATTTTGGGGGGTTGACTGCTGTGATTGAGTATAAGGAGCCGATCACACAGCCACCAAAACGCGTAGGGGGCAGTTTTTCGCAGTGAGAGTGCGGCGACTTTACGCCGCTTGGCAGAGTGCGCCACGTGATGATCCCCATGGGAGAGTACCCCATTTCCTCGCCCGGCAGGAGAGTGCGCCGCTTCCTCCTGTATTTGTGACTTATCTGTCACTAACGGTACGTATATATCTTCGTGTAATGTTACAAGCGCCGCTATGCGCGGCCATTATGTCACTTCTGTCAGAAACCGGCGGTAATTTCTGCCGATCCTTCCGTACATGAAATCTGCTGCATCTGGTTTATTGTGCATTAAATAAGGATAAAGCGGAGGAAATGGCTCTGTAGCTATAGAAACAAATTCCCGACCGCGTCACGTCTTCGCTGCGATACATGTATGGGGGGGGGACCGCGCACGCTCCCGGTAACGGGACCCGACCCTGATTAATGGTCCTGCAAATCAGCACTTGGGAATTCTCTTCCTTTTTTGTTGCAACTTTCCAGCCCCTTAAAGGGATACGATTGCCAGAATCGCGTCTGGTACATGTGCAGTACTGGTGACTACTGTGAGGAGTGGAGAGTTTGCTTCTGTGCGTTAACCCCTCAGGTGCCAAGCGGGGCTTGAAGAATGGCCAATCACATCCGCCCCCTCCTCCCCTTCATCCAACTGTTGCATTCAAAAAAGGGTTCCTGCTGGAATTCTAGGATTTCCGTTCTGCGGATCCCCCTGGATGGGAGGTGGTGAGGGATTCCTGTAGTCCAGCTAATCTGAAACTACAACTCCCAGAATCCTCATTCACTTCAATGGAGTTACAAGAACAGTTCAATAAGTGTGCATGCTGGGAGTTGGAGTCTCGCAGCGGCTGGAGTACCGCAAGTCACTGATCCCCGCTGTAGTCTATTGCACTATGAGTACAGAGTAGTCTTAAATCCATGGTGGAGCTATTCCTCCACCATGCTTTACATTACAACTACTTCTCTCCTGAAAAGACACCACTGGTGATCGGGCACCCAATAGTTAATGCACACAAGCGTATTTCTGGTCCATATCCAATACACATTTTTTGTGGACCCGTTCACTTCCCATGGGGTCACAAAAGATGCCGACATCACACAGTTTGCTCTCCGCATCCGTTGTTCCGTTCCACGGCCCCGCAAAAATGATACAGCATGTCCTAATCTTGCCCGCGGTTTGGGGCTCTATATAGCGTCGGCCATGTTCGGTCCACAAAATGCGGAATGCACGCGGCCGGTATCCGTGTTTTGCGGACTGAAAAACGCTTACGGTCGTGTGAATGTAGCCTAAAAATGGACAAAGACTGAGATGGATCTAGTAAGAGTTAAAAGCTTAGGAGAGGAGTGCGCAGGTCACAGACTGAGAGATACATAGTGGAACGAGCAGGGTCCTCCCAGCAGCACAGAGGATTTCAGGAGAGGAGTGTGCTGATCTTGTGGAGGTCACAGACTGAGTTACATAGTGGAAGGAGCAGGGTCCCCAGCAGCACAGAGGATTTCAGGGGAGGAGTGTCCTGATTTTAGTGAGGTGTCCTCTCCAGTGACGCTGATAATGGGGTCCCGGCTGGATCGTGCAGCGGACAGTACACGCAGGTTTACTCCCAGGATACTTTTCCTATGAGACATCCGTTTATTCAGTGTGGAGTGAACGCAGAACATTTCCCTGATATCCCGCCATTTGTGCGGACGGCGTTGTTCCCACCTCCCGCCGCCGCAGCGCTCTCCTCTACGAGGGGAGTTAATGAAGCCGTACGGCTCATTAGTTGTGACTTATTTTGACTTTACAAAGTGCTTCATCCATCAACGTCCGCGCTCGGGTCCTGGAATGGGGACGTCTAAATAAAGCGTAAACGGCATAATTCACTGCTATAAGGGGGGCTCCCGAATTTATATGGAGCTAAAACATAACTTTTAATAACAAATTCAATAAAATAGATAGTCCTGACGATAAATCCATAAGTATACCATAACACAGGACCGCGGTTGCGCGGCGGCATCCAAAAAACCTGTTTGTCCTACCAGTTCCTTGGTGGCTTCCGTGGCACGTCAAAATCCCCGGAAGATTGCACCGATAGTGTCCCTGTGCTAGATGCTGATGATGCTGGAGAGATGACGGCGTTTGGGGTAAGTTGTCCCTACAATTGCCCTATTCTGGCCCTGATGTCCTAACCACGGAGCACCCGCGACCCCGTCCGGAACCTTGCCCTGAATAAAATGACCCTATCCTTTCCCCTACTGCGCGATTCGCTTTTTTAGATGAGAAAAAAAGACTCGTCAGAGGAAAACATATAGGTACCGGGCATAGGAAAAAGGGGGTCCATGGATGGGTACAAAGCAGCCACCCTGTGGGCAATAAAGGGTTTCTGTCACCTGAAAAATGGGTGCTAAGCTGACAGAATAGCCCCCGTCTTGCAGGGCAATTGTAGGGACAACTTACCCCAAACGCCGTCATCTCTCCAGCATCATCATCTAACACCGGGACACTATCGGTGCAATCTTCTGCAGATGCCGCCGCGCACCCGCGGTCCTGTGTTATGGAATACTTATGGATTTATCGTCTATTTTATTGAATTTGTTATTAGAAGTTATGTTTAGTTAGATTCAGGATCCCCTCATATAGCACTGTGTTGGTTCAATCTCAGGTGATCCCCTCGACAGTACATTGCTCTACTTTCACTCTGTAAACAGCGTAATTCCCATCATTTATTTGCAGTGATGAGCGCAGCCGCGGGAATACTGAGGAGGCGCACCGCGCGCACACTGCAGGGACGGTACATGTACTGGTGTCATGTGTCTGCTAACTGGACTGTCTCCATCCAG
The DNA here is from genome assembly GCF_014858855.1 of Bufo gargarizans. Classification (NCBI taxonomy): domain Eukaryota; kingdom Metazoa; phylum Chordata; class Amphibia; order Anura; family Bufonidae; genus Bufo; species Bufo gargarizans. The sequence goes on along the minus strand of NC_058089.1, from coordinate 11,661,722 downwards.
ACTGGTACCCTGTGCTCAGTGCAGAGTCTGAGGAGCGAGCATGACCACTGGGACTATGCTACCCATGAGCGGGGGTGGCGTTTACTGAGCCCCAAGCTGCTGCCTTTAGGGCAGACCCTACATGTAGAAACTGGGCTACTTTGCCTCCTTCCCTTCCGTTCCTGTGGAGGAGAGAATCTATGGACCTAGATCTGTGATGGCTGACCTCCAGCTGTGTTAAAACTACAACTCTCAAGATGTACACTTGCTTGGCTGTTCTCAGAACTCCATAGAAATCAATGGAGCATGCTGGGAGTTGTAGTTTCGCCACCTCTGGATTGCTGGAGGTTAGCCATCACTGACCTAGGTTTATGTCGAGGTCTACACTGCCCACTGAGGATCAGTGGCGGATTACAATAGGGATGTTCGGGTCGGCAGCCCCGGGCCCAACGCCCACATACTGCAGCGGGGCACGGGAGCGCATAGCTCCCTGTCCTGTCGCCGATCACCACCATAGGCTTCAGGCCTAGTAGGTCTGAGGCCTATGCGGTAGTGAAATTCCAGCGCAGGTGGGCGTGATGACGTCATCGCGCGCCTGTGCCGGGAAACAGCACTGTGACGTGTGCGCGCCTGCATCTTCCTCCTGCCTTCCTCTACGAGCAAGTGCCTGGCCCTGGACATAGGTGAGTATTTAGCTTTTCATTTTTATTTTTTTATTTCATGTGACTACTTTGGGGGACACATGAGGACATATTAGTGAAGAGACATCAAGTACATCAGAGGGGTGGGGACAGTGTGGGGGAAATTACTGTATGGGTGCAGTTTGGGGGAAATTACTATATGGGAGCGTTGCTATTGGGGAGGCACTGTAGGGGCAATTATATTATTTCTGTGGACACTATACCGGGATTATTGCCCGGAGCACAATATAGGGTGTTATTATTACTGGGGGTCTGTAGGGGACATTATAACTGCTGTGGACACTATAGGGACATTTGGGGTAATTTATCAAACTGGTATAAAGTAGGACTGGGTTAGTCGCCCAAAGCAGCCAATCAGATTCCACCTTTCATTTTTGACAGCTCTTTTGGAAATCCAGTTCTACTTTACACCAGTTTGATAAATGACCCCACTATGTATACTGGGGTCACTATTTCTTCAGCAGGATAGTACCTGGGGCATTGGGGGGCACAGCGGGCACAGTATTGGGGGTGGCAGGATGACACTGTGGGGACACCAGGATGAGGAGGTTGATGGAAAAATTGAGAAATCTAACGTGTCTGTGTAACAAACTGTAGAGACGAGATGCGGCTGAAAGAATTTGCCATGGCGGTCTGGGTCAGACGCAGGAGAAGAGGACAGAGAAGGTCTACATGACAGGAGATGTCACTGGATGTAAGAGGCATGAGGTGCTGTGTTCTACTCCAAGTCTTTTTTATTATAATTATATGTATTTTAAATTTGGCAACCACATTTTTCAGTTTACGACCCAATTTGGGGTATTTTTTTTGTCTGAAGATGTCATATGGCCTAAGAAGAGACTGTGGTCCTCATGAAGCACCGCAGCCTCTTCATACAAAAAAAACTAAACTAAAATGGGCGGAGGGGGGGGCCCGAGTTGGGTAGACAGCCCTGGGCCTATCATGCACTTAATCCACCCCTGCTGAGGATAGAAGCTTATCTTCACTGGTCATTGTAATTACTAAGCCCCAAAGCAAAAGTCCTTATGGCCGCACCACCTCCCAACAGTCCTGGCGGTTCAGTCCCGGATTTCGCTATGCACAGGGTGAAAGGGTCCTTGTTCTCTAGTAGCTCCCAATACTTGACCCCATAGCAGCTGCCTATATGGTCCACATGTCTTCTAGATGTCCCTTTTGTTTGCTGGCAGGATATTGACCCCGGGAGGGCGCTTCTCTGTTGGTCTCTCTTGTGCCCTTTACATTGCAGAACCCTTAATATAATTCGGAATATTCATCCTGATCATTTTATCAGACTTTCCATTTTCCAGGTACAATTAATTTAACAGAACAGGTCACCACCTTCCCTATCTGCGTCTTTAATGAACTTATATTTCATCGCCCCATCGGGGATCCGATATAATTAAATCCGGTTTACTCAATTATTATGGCAGGCAGCAGCGCTGCGGGTCCGCTCATTAATCCCCATTATTTTACTCCAGAAATAGAATTCTTCTCAGGACACTTGGGGAGATTGTATTTGCCTTTTGCGGCGATTTTAGATTTTATTTATTTATTTTTTTAATGCATTTTGCGCAAAATTAGATGAAGAGGATCGCTGAGGAGAAGCTGGAATCATTATAGTCGTGTATTTAGAGCGTCAGTAAACTCATTATTGGGTATTAATTAACTTGTGTAAAACTTGGTGAATCTCTTCTAAGATACTTTGTTACTTTTATAGATAAAAGAAACGGCTTATGAGGTAGTGAGGGACAGAACACTTAAAGGAGAACTCCATCTGTCAATGAAAAGGGGGCCATTATATATCCTAATAATCCAGAGGGGGCCATTATATATCCTAATAATCCAGAGGGGGCCATTATATATCCTAATAATCCAGAGGGGGTCATTATATATCCTAATAATCCAGAGGGGGTCATTATATATCCTAATAATCCAGAGGGGGTCATTATATATCCTAATAATACAGAGGGGGCCATTATATATCCTAATAATCCAGAGGGGGCCATTATATATCCTAATAATCCAGAGGGGGCCATTATATATCCTAATAATCCAGAGGGGGCCATTATATATCCTAATAATCCAGAGGGGGCCATTATATATCCTAATAATCCAGAGGGGGCCATTATATATCCTAATAATCCAGAGGGGGCCATTATATATCCTAATAATCCAGAGGGGGCCATTATATATCCTAATAATCCAGAGGGGGCCATTATATATCCTAATAATCCAGAGGGGGCCATTATATATCCTAATAATCCAGAGGGGGCCATTATATATCCTAATAATCCAGAGGGGGCCATTATATATCCTAATAATCCAGAGGGGGCCATTATATATCCTAATAATCCAGAGGGGGCCATTATATATCCTAATAATCCAGAGGGGGCCATTATATATCCTAATAATCCAGAGGGGGCCATTATATATCCTAATAATCCCGAGGGGGCCATTATATATCCTAATAATCCAGAGGGGGCCATTATATATCCTAATAATCCAGAGGGGCCATTATATATCCTAATAATCCTGGCATTATGATAATCCAGAGGGGGCCATTATATATCCTGATAATCCAGAGGGGGCCATTGTGTAGCCCCGATAATCCAGAGGGGGCCATTGTGTAGCCCCGATAATCCAGAGGGGGCCATTGTGTAGCCCCGATAATCCAGAGGGGGCCATTGTGTAGCCCCGATAATCCAGAGGGGGCCATTGTGTAGCCCCGATAATCCAGAGGGGGCCATTGTGTAGCCCCGATAATCCAGAGGGGGCCATTGTGTAGCCCCGATAATCCAGAGGGGGCCATTGTGTAGCCCCGATAATACAAAGTGATAACTATTGAATTGATAAGGATTGAATTGAAACCTTTGGAACCCCCACCGATCATGAAAACCCTTTAATCCTAGGACCCCCCCCCCCAGGAATGGGGGATAAGGAAAGGGGATAATTTGTCTCAACCAGAATACCCTTTAACTGTTTTGTTCACCCTGAGCCTTCTGGTTCATGAATAAAATGCTAGAAGTTCAGGAGTGTGGGCCACACAGGCAGGGAGGGCATGAGTGATATAGATTGGTAAATTGAGGAGTTTCATGGGAAAACAGATTTATTGCCTACCCTTAGGACCCCCAATTAGGATGTGGTTTTAATGGGTTCTCTGCTATATGACCATGAGTAGGCGCCCTGGAAGCCATTGTCTACCACCATGGCAGCATGCGTCGCACAGCCAGATCCCCTTAATTTCTACTGGACCAATCTTGGAACCTAATGGTGGGTGATTGATCCCCCATATGTGCTGCTGGGGTCTGTGGCAGCATCATGGGCTGTGAAATATGGTTGTGCAAAACTGACCTAAGGAGACGTATAAATGGTCTCCTGAAAACGATACTTCTCAGCTAAATGCAAACCTCCTGCCTGTGTAGATGTGCGCTGGTCAGCGGCTTTCAGCACACTTTGTCCCATCTTGATAGGTGCTTCCAATTCTGAGAAATACCTTATGTTTCGCCCTATAAGACGCACCTAGGTTTTAGAGGAGAACAATAAGAAAAAAATATTTACATTACACCTCAGGTCAGACCAGCAATCAGACCCCAAAGTTAATCAGACCTCAGCTTCTATCCCAAAAACAGACCTCCAATGTCAATCAGACCTCAGATCAACCCCCCAACCTTCAGCCATCTATCAGCCCCCATATGTCAGCCATCAGCCCCCAGTGCTAATAAAATAAAAAAAAACTCACTTACCTCTCCTGCTCCTGGGCGCCACTGCTCCTCACCATCGCGATCCTCTTCATCCTGCTGTCGGCTGTGTATCGCGGCGCACAGTGTGAGGTCACAGAGCGCCCTCACGCTGTGCGCAGCCCTGCACAGCCGATAGCTGAGCCGAGGGACCAGGAAGCAGCGAGTGCAGAGCCTTCACCGCTTCCCGATCCTCCGGTACTAATGAAGCGCTTCATTAGTATTCGCCCCATAAGACGCAGCAGCATTTTCCCCCCACTTTTTTACCGAAAAATACGGTAAGCTTTTTAGTTTACAGATGCATCTCAATAAATTAGAATATCATCAAAAAGTTACTTTATTTCAGTAATTCAATTAAAAAAGTGAAACTCCTATTTTCTATAGATTTATTACGGAGGATCCATTTCAAGCGTTTATTCCTTTTAATGTTGATTATGGTTACAGCTAATGGAAACCCAAAAGTCAGGATCTCAGAAAATGTGAATATTATATAAGACCAATAAAAAAAAAAAAGATTAATACAGAAATGTTGGCCTACTGAGGTCTGTCCAGTATTCGCGCTCAGTACTTGGTCGGGACTTCTTTTGCATGCGATACTGCATCAGTGTCCGGGAGGCGGTCAGCCCGTGGCACTGCTGAGGTGACTTCAGCTCGTCTGTGTTGTTGGGTCTGGTGTCTCTCATAGATTCTCTGTGGGGTTTGGGTCAGGCGAGTTTTCTGGCCGATCAGGCACCGTGATACTGTGGTTATTACACCAGGTATTGGTACTTTTAGCAGTGTGGGCCGGTGCCAACGTTGCTGTTGCACCCAAAGCTCCACTCACTTTCTGTGCCGTCTGCACACCCCACTGGCAGTGCCAGGCACTGTAGACATATTGTAATTACACCTAGCCCTGCATTCACCTCTTTGATCAGCGCACAGTGCTGACACTATCCTGTACTGTGCATCCTTCCATCGTGAATTGCAGAGTCTGTGGCTGTACACCGACTGTACAGGAGCAGGGAGCTGGTTGTCGGTGACAACCGAACTGCCAATAGTGAGATGAGAGACTCTGAGCTTTGGGTATGCAGTGCTGGAAGCAGCAAGAGCTGCTAGATCTTAGCAGACCCAGATCAGCCATGGAGTGAGTCTCTGGAGGCTATTTCCCCTGTAACTGGGCCAATATGCCAGCAACAAGGAAAATCGGCAATAAAAAAAAAATATACGCAATGTATAACAAAAATTGTTAAAAAAACAAATACCACCATACTCCCAATGTATAAGAAATCAATGATTACATAAGACAAAAGCAATAAAGAGCACAAAAAATAAGTTTATCTGCAGCCTGTAAACGATATCTCCCTTATATAAAAAGATCTGTAGGAAATGATACAAAAGTAAACCCCACGTGTCCCAGAAAGAAGGACCCAAAATGATTTGAGTAAGCAGGAAAACAGTTCATGCTTTCGAACCTGCAGGCACTAAAAAGAAGAAAGATGAAGGAACGGTGGTCGTGGCAGGTGGTCATGCACAGTGTATGACGGGATTAGGAAGACGGCCATGAAATAAAACAATGAAAAATACATAACAATCGGGGCAGCTGTACTATTCCTATTGAAAGAAGGCAAAGAATCTACTGATAGAATGGAATCTATTGATGTCGTTAGGATGTAAATCTTTAGTCGACCTTTACAGTTATTGCTTTATTTCACATCCCAACATTTCTAATTATTAGTCACTGATTATCGCTTCAAGGGGTTTTCGACCTTTTGTCCTTATTTATGAGCCAGTTCTCCATACAGCCTCTATCCTGGGGCTCGTCTGACTTGTGAGGACCTCTACTGGTGGTGAGGAGCAATGACGGGCCGATCCTGATCAGAAGAGCGCTTCGGCCGTCCCATGAGGAGCCAATCTATTGTGTGTTTTGGATGTTCATGTCGAGTTCTCATAATGGTGTGAATTTAGAGATGGGATATTTTACGGAAAAAGTTTAATATCTTGAGACTAAACTAAAACTTGATATTGTTCTTTTTAAAAGGTCACCTATCTGTTCTGGTGGAAGCGCATAACGTGCGGAGGGGAGATATGATCCCTCTTTAGGTTTGACCTTTTTATTATTCACGTTGATGGAGAGATTGATGAGTTTTAAAGTCTGTATTACACGGCCTGATTTTTCAGCAGATATTTGATAACGAGCAGTCGCATGAACGCACGTTAGTGATCATCTTGCAGTGTAATACTGCCGCCAATTGCCCGATAAACGAGCAAATCGGTCGTCAGGCAGTCCAGATCTTTTGCATGTTAATAAAATTATAATTTTCAGGCGGCAGATCGTGCTGTCTAATAACTAGACCGCATGGGGACGAGCAATGGCATGGAGAGCACTGCATGTAATGGCAGCTGTCTCCTCCGCTAGCGAGCAGGCGATTGCCGGGAAGCAACTCTTCCCTCCCGACAGTCGTGCCCAGTGTTTGGGTGGGGGGGGGGAGTTAGTAAAGGATTATTATAGATCTGCAATATTATAAAAGGTTCCAGATCAAGAAAGAAAAGTCGTGACCAGCCCTAGAAGGTTATTTTATTTTTTTCATATTTTTTTTTTTTTTTATCATGAAAATATTTATCTCCTTTCACTTATTGTATGAAAAAAATGAATAAAATTGTTGCAATTGAAATTAAATGGTCAGGAGAACGGGGGCCCCATCCCCCTGCTGGACAAGCTGCTGTTAATGGATCTGGTGGTCTCAGTGCATAAAGAGACCCTGCTGTGGATCATGTTACTGAATGAGTCAAACATAGGATAGCACATTGCTCTTTGATCAGTGGGGGTTCGACCACTGAGACCCCCGCCATGGGCAGGAGCTGCAGTAGCGGCTACAGCCAAACATACGGAAGTGCAGCTGTGTCTGGAGAAAAGAAGCAGCCTTTTACTTGTATGACCTAGCAATTCCTGATCCCTTCCATTTTTGGTCTGACGGATTGGCAATATAAACTACATGGAAACTTCCAAGTGGGCCAATGCCAGGGGGCCACCTGAGCCCTCCTCACCGCCACCTGTCCGAGAAGTAATGGTCCCAAGTGCCCACAGTTAATGCTGGGGGTATTAAGCACTTATGTACTTGGCCGGCGGCTGGTGCAGGTGCCCCTGCTGAATTCACCTGTATTACCGTTCTGAGGCAGTTGGTTCTGCTGGGGCAGTATATTGTGCTGCACTGTGGTATCTGGTTCTGCTGGGGCGGTATATTGTGCTGCACTGTGGTATTTGGTTCTGCTGGGGCGGTATATTGTGCTGCACTGTGGTATCTGGTTCTGCGGGGGCGGTATATTGTGCTGCACTGTGGTATCTGGTTCTGCTGGGGCAGTATATTGTGCTGCACTGTGGTATTTGGTTCTGCTGGGGCAGTATATTGTGCTGCACTGTGGTATCTGGTTCTGCTGGGGCAGTATATTGTGCTGCACTGTGGTATCTGGTTCTGCGGGGGCGGTATATTGTGCTGCACTGTGGTATCTGGTTCTGCGGGGGCGGTATATTGTGCTGCACTGTGGTATCTGGTTCTGCGGGGGCGGTGTATTGTGCTGCACTGTGGTATCTGGTTCTGTGGGGGCGGTACATGGTGCTGCACTGTGGTATCTGGTTCTGCGGGGGCGGTACATTGTGCTGCACTGTGGTATCTGGTTCTGTGGGGGCGGTGTATTGTGCTGCACTGTGGTATCTGGTTCTGCAGGGGCGGTATATTGTGCTGCACTGTGGTATCTGGCTCTGCGGGGGCGGTACATTGTGCTTATCTTTTATAATTAATTGATTTGACTTTGTGAATATTTTGCACTTAAATGCAGTGAAAAATAAAACAATGAAAAATGAAGCAGCCGTGTAATAATCCTGCAGAATATGAAGGTGACCACATACTGTACCATCAATGCATTGATTTCTTCTAGTCACTGACAGCTAATCCTTCTGCTTTTGGATTTTTTCCCACTGTATTTGTTATGACCTTTTCTGCACACAATAACCTTCCCTTCTTCTTTTCCCCGTTGAGCATAAATCACACAAACCTCCCTGTGAAATCCATAGTATTCTGAGCCCCGGGCGCGCTGATCGGCTTAATGCTACACTTTACCCAAGGCCAAAATGAATCAAATAAAGACAACTTTAGGCAGATAATCTGTATGATTAAGGCCTCGTGCACACGACCGTAGTTCTGGTCCGCATCCGAGCTGCAGTTTTTGCGACTCGGGTGCTGACCCATTCACTTCAATGGGGCCGCAAAAGATGTGGACAGCACTCCGTGTGCTGTCTGCATCCGTTGCGCCATTACGCAGCCCCGCAAAAAAAATATAACATGTCCTATTCTTGTCTGTTTTGCGGACAGCGATAGGCATTTCTACAATGGGCCGCCCGTTCCGTTCCGCAAATTGCGGAAGGCACACGGGCAGCTTCTGTTTTTTTCAGATCCGCGGTTTGCGGACCGCAAAAAACGGAACGGTCGTGTGCAAGAGGCCTAAGGCTTGGAATGAGATCTGCCCCCATGTGTCCTGATTCGTTTTGTCGTTCCGGAACGTTTTGGTGACGGTTTATGCGGGGACGGCGCAGTCAGACTGAATGGGCCCATCATGTGTTCTGCAAGTGGTGACGTTTTTGGATGCTGATGGCTGCACAGAGCTAACACTTTGAGATATAACGGGACAAGTTTTCTCTTTAATTTTTTTTTTTTTGTGAAAAGGTTTTTGCAGCTGTCCTGTTTCTAACTTTAGGTCGAACAATGAATTACAAAATATTGCAGTTTACACATTGGCCACTAGATGTCAGCAGAATAAGCTCCGGGGTAGTATCTCATTTTACAGCTTGCAGTGAAACGAACTGGTGTTGCCATATTATTATAATGGGATGCTGGCTGCTTATCTGACTGGTCCTTCTCTGATTGTCTAGCAGCATGTGATGTATCGGGCCTCTTAAAGGGCCAGATAGAAGTAATGCTAGATGTATGGCTGAAAACCTGCCTCTGATCGCACTTGCTCATCTCATCAGCAGGTATTTCAGTTTGTTTCAGACGATGCTGTGTATTCACCGCTGCACCGATCGGTGCCTGTTTCCTTTAGAAGTCTTCCACCAGCCCTGACCACAGCTTAGCATCAGCTGTCCTGGTACCGCACTATGACTTACCAGTAGGTAGAGACCTGAGGTTCCCTTCCAAGAAAGTCCTGTTTAGCTCTAAGCCAAATCGGTGAATCCACTATGTCTGCTGTTATTGGGACGAGGCACCTCTGATATTGAGCTGACCATGCTCTTTACAGTAGACAGCAGTTGCCCAACAGCTGTTCCTTCTGACCCCCATATAAGCATGCACATGAGAACAGAAGGATCAGGCATGTTGAAATCCAACTATGCAGCTCTCCTTTCCTCTGATAGGAGCAGAGATTTGGGACACCACCATACACATTCAGTGGAATTGGCCAGCGTTCCTCTAATGTTTATGGTTCTGATCAGCTATTGTCCTTAAGGACCATCTAAGCTCTGATGTTCTCTTTAGTGTTGAGTGAAGCGAGCGTCTGATGCTTCATCCAAAGTTGCTTTGTTCAAAACTTCGGAATAATACTGTACGGAGATTAGAATGTATGGGCTCTGATGAGCTGAAGTTGTGCGTGACTTCGTTGAATAACTTCGGTAATTGAACCACTTTAAGCCTTGAAACCGAACTCTGCTTCGACTAGCACCTCGGAACTGAAGCCAAGTTTGGTGTCAAGTTTTAAAGTGGTTTTCCACTTTAAAAATCAACTACTGAAGTCATTCAACGAAGTCACGCTCTTCGCTCAACACTAGTTCTGTTCTAAGTGTAGGCTTCTAACTTTTGTTTGGCCCCAGAGAACTGTTTTAAACCTTTAGGTCACATTTCTCTCTTACATTTTCTCTGTCTTCGAGAATGACTCTTATATCTCCTTTAAGTTGCCACCAGTCAAAGTCTACTGTGAATACAGCAGAGGTGAGTGCTTCTTGTTGGGGTAAGGCCAATGACCAAAGATTTCCTTGGATGCCATTCTTTAGTATAGTCAATCCAAAAAGTGCTGAGGTTCTGGCATCGAAGTATTAACATAGCGTTCTTTTCCATCAAGCTGATTCTTCTCACAATGTGGCTGAGGTAAGATGTTTCAGACTGGCCATTTCTGCTTCATCTGAAAGCTTTGCCTTGCTTGTTTTCCTTGCCGTCTACAATGTTCTTAAGTCTTCACCAACACCATACTAGAGTTTCCCAGTTCGGCATCTTCATGGTCCAGCCTCTAAATCCATTCATGCCTGCAGAAGAAACCCTAACATGATTTATTAATTTTTTTGGGTGAAAGTTGCGAAACTGAGGACGCAATATTAAGAAACTTGTACTTCACAGCAAGACTTGAAAGGGGTCCTTGACTTCTTCATGTTGCAAACTGTAGACCAGCATAAACGATATCAACGATCTGGTAATTGAAAGCCTGTCTTCCGGCGCCCCACACGTTTCCGTCTCTTAAGCAGCACATCACTTCCACACACAATAAATAACATTGCGGATTGTTTCAAAAACAAAAGATAACGTTGTCTTTGGCAGATTGGGAATTCTCTCTTCTCTCGCTCCTTTATCTCTTTGCATTCAGAGAAATGTTTCATTATTGATGCAAAGGAGCTTTTGCTGGAGTAATGATTAATTTTAATGTACAGTCTTTTTTCACATTGAATAATTGATGGCTGGAACGATCGTGGTTTCATTAGGACAAACTCTGATTTTTGTTTTCTGCTTTCTGTCTCTGATCATCGGAACTCAGGGTTACAGTACAGAGAATTAGCTTGATGGCATCAAGCCTACGACACGGGAGGCCTTCAGATCTCTTCAAATGTAGCTGAAAGTTAACGAAAAGTAGGGGGTGTACACTGAAATAGGGGCTCAAGGGTACAGTATATACTGATAGGAGAGGGCTTGACAGAAAAATCATAATTGATCACATTATCTCAATTGGCCAAAGATTCAGTTGGAGACACAACCCCCCGTTCTCCACAATATCCAGATTTTTTTAAGGACCATTCTGATGAGTTGGTGTGGTGCAGGTGATGACTGATAGGTTGGAAAGTTTCTGTGCACAACTGATGAATGATTTTGGTCAACTTGATGGACCAGCTGCAGCCGCTGGACACAGGGGACGACTAAAGGGTCTGGAGCAGCCTGGTTAGAGACAGTTGGTGGGCATTGATGATGGCTGAAGGGTTGAATATCCAGTAGGTGCCACAGGTGTTGCAAGAAGGTATAGAAAGCAACAGGTAAACATAGCTAGAAGGAGGTGACTGCTAAAGGTTTGTAGGCTGATTGGTTGGAAAAGGTCAATGACAAAAAGGTTGGAAGCCAACTAGTTAGAGGGAGTAGTTGACTGCGGAAGGGCTGAAAATGAACTGGTTGATAGTAGTTGGAAAGGCACAAGTGGGGTTTAGGAGGTTCAAGAGCTGTTAGCCCTCAAGGGTTGGAGCCTCTTGGAGGTCAGCTAGTTAGAGACGACACAATTGATTTAAAAAAAGTACGTTGGAGGCCATCTAGTTATAAAAAATATTTGGGAAGAGCGGATGACTAATGTGTTGTAGGCTAAAGGTTTGAAAGCTAACTAGCTATAGACAGTGGCCAAAGGGTCAGAGGCTAGCCAGTAATAGTTAACAGCTGAAGGGTTCAAGGATAAGTGATTTAAAACACTGGTTTGACACAGATGAGAATTGTGGGCACATATGGGGGTCAGCTGGTTGGAGTTGTTAGTCCTCAAGTAGTGAATCAAAGGTTTGAGGCCAACTAGTTAGAGAGGATTCTTGGATACAATATATGGCTAAGGGATTGGAAACCAACTGGTTAGAGAGAGTGGTTTAGAAGAGTTGATGGCTAAAGAGTTGGAGGTTAGCTGGGTAGAGACAGTAGCTGGAGGAGTCAATTGCTAAAAGGATGGAGACCCACTAGTTATTGATAGTAGTTTGGAAGAGTTGACAATTAAAGGATAGTACCTGAAACCTTTTTGGTACCTGATGTGAGGGGGTTCCAAGTGAGTTACCATGTAGTCACACGACCACTCTGCTGTCGATGAGTGGCCACCATACCTACCTTGGAAACCAAAGCACCTGGTACCAGAGTAGAGTAGAATAGCGCCAGTACCATGCATTGGAAAAATGGGTGACATAATTAGCGAGACTAGTTGGGCACGGGAGGGAATTGCCAGGTACAAGTGATGGTTCGTTGTCTAAGAGTTGTTATCCCTCAAGGAGTGAATAATGGGTTGGAGGTCAACTGGTTCTAGTGAGTTGCTGGGCCCAGATGTCGGTTGGCAGCTACATGGTTAAACCCGGCCTCCTATAGAGGTTAATTACTCTTGGAGGAGAAGCCTTGTCCTGTTCTTTGTTCCACCCGGCCCCTGTGACACTTGAGTAAAGACAAGGCGTAATGAAGTGCTGCCAGCTTTCTGACACATTGATCACTGACTGAATGCACGCGGCTGATGGATGACGCCGCTGAAAACTTTCTTTGTTCCAGGTGAATTTGACGAATGTGCATCTGAGTAATGTTAAGTAAAGACGTGCACCGACTGCTCCAGATCAATGCTCATCACGCACTTCATCGAGGTACACCCCTCCCCCGCAGCTCCCCATAGAAGGCGGCTGCTCTCTGCCCGCGTCTAAGTCGGTAAAAGACAAGTGAGCAATGAGGCATAGGGCTTGTCTGTGTATTTCTAGAGAATTTTCTTTTGTAGTTTCAAAAATTCTGTTGTCAACTAGATTTATTTTTATATTTCTAGAAAAGCTGGGTGATTATCGCAGCTCGCCAAAGTCCAATCACTCAGCTTTTCCAGGATCCTGAATGACCAGACTGCTGCTTGTAAGAAGAGAGCACGAGATGCAATACTGAAGAGGCCGGGTGACAGCATCCATCCAGGGAGCGCTAGAGACAGCCGCCATAGTAGACGTATTACCCAGCTTTCCCAGAAACGGATGCAAGCAGGATAACTATTCCAAGGAAGTTAAATCCAGACTGATGGACTCATCGTAAACCGCCCAACATTTCTATCAATTCCACCCAGGAGCACCCCAAAAACAGCAATTTTATGCAGATTTGAAAAACCACACCCCTTGGAGGTCAGGTTTATTGGACTATCCTCCAAAAAGAAACCAGAACAGTCAGGTGTAGATTGACGCTCCTGTGCCCCCAAAGCTCTGTAAGGACCCCCAACTGTCACCATTAATGTTAGACCTTGCATGCCAGACACATCTTTGGGCCCCTATAGTTAGTGAACCTTGTTTATACATGGCCACAACTCTTCATGATAACACAAAATGAATTCTGTGTGATGTCATCAGTCGCACTCGCCGATCAGCCAAACCCTGTCCAGGGCCGCACCGGCCATGAAGCAAGATGAGTGTTATATGGGAGCCTATTGCATTCGACCCCGTCTGTCAGCCTCATAGGCTGCAGGTCTCTAGGTCTGAGGCTTATAAGGCAGTAGACCGGTGCAGGAGACCGCAATGACATCATTGTGACCTCCCGTGCCGGATCACAGGCAGTACGATGATGTCACAAAGTCTTGTGTGGTGAGGCTAATGTCTGTGCCGGACACCATGAAGAAATAAGATGTTCTGCTGTATGTGATGTCTGTCCAAATATAGTTTAAGGGTGCATTCACACTACCGTAAGTGTTTGGCGGTCCGCAAAACACTGATACCGGACAAGAATAGGACATGCTCTAAATTTTTAGCGGGGCCACGGAACAACGGATGCGAATGAATGGGTCCACAAGAAAGTATTATAGCAGTCATATTCCTGTACATAGGAGGCAGTATTATAGTAGTTATATTCCTGTACATAGGAGCAGTATTATAGTAGTTATATTCTTGTACATAGGAGCAGTATTATAGTAGTTATAGTATTGTACATAGGAGGCAGTATTATAGTAGTTATATGCTTGTACATAGGAGGCAGTATTATAGTAGTTATATTCTTGTACATAGGAGGCAGTATTATAGTAGTTGTATTCCTGTACACAGGAGCAGTATTATAGTAGTTATATTCTTGTACATAGGAGCAGTATTATAGTAGTTATATTCTTGTACATAGGAGCAGTATTATAGTAGTTATATTCTTGTACATAGGAGCAGTATTATAGTAGTTATATTCTTGTACATAGGAGGCAGTATTATAGTAGTTATATTCTTGTACATAGGAGGCAGTATTATAGTAGTTATATTCTTGTATATAGGAGCAGTATTATAGTAGTTATATTCCTGTATATAGGAGCAGTATTATAGTAGTTATATTCTTGTACATAGGAGCAGTATTATAGTAGTTATATTCTTGTACATAGGAGCAGTATTATAGTAATTATATCCTTGTACATAGGAGCAGTATTATAGTAGTTATATTCTTGTACATAGGAGCAGTATTATAGTAGTTATATTCTTGTCCATAGGAGCAGTATTATAGTAGTTATATTCTTGTCCATAGGAGCAGTATTATAGTAGTTATATTCTTGTACATAGGAGCAGTATTATAGTAGTTATATCCTTGTACATAGGAGCAGTATTATAGTAGTTATATCCTTGTACATAGGAGCAGTATTATAATAGTTATATTCCTGTACATAGGAGGCAGTATTATAGTAGTTATATTCTTGTATATCGGAGGCAGTATTATAGCAGTTATATTCTTGTACATAGGAGCAGTATTATAGTAGTTATATTCCTGTACATAGGAGGCAGTATTATAGTAGTTATATTCTTGTATATCGGAGGCAGTATTATAGCAGTTATATTCTTGTACATAGGAGCAGTATTATAGTAGTTATATTCCTGTACATAGGAGGCAGTATTATACTAGTTATATTCCTGTACATAGGAGGCAGTATTATAGTAGTTATATTCTTGTACATAGGAGCAGTATTATAGTAGTTATATTCTTGTACATAGGAGCAGTATTATAGTAGTTATATTCCTGTACATAGGAGCAGTATTATAGTAGTTATATTCTTGTACATAGGAGGCAGTATTATAGTAGTTATATTCTTGTACATAGGAGCAGTATTATAGTAGTTATATTCTTGTACATAGGAGCAGTATTATAGTAGTTATATTCCTGTACATAGGAGCAGTATTATAGTAGTTATATTCTTGTACATAGGAGCAGTATTATAGTAGTTATATTCTTGTACATAGGAGCAGTATTATATTTGATATGTAGAATTCTTGATCTTAAAGGGGTTGTCCAGGTTCAGAGCTGAACCTGGACATCCCTCCATTTTCACCCAGGCAGCCCCCCTGACATGAGCATCGGAGCAGTTCATGCTCCGATGCTCTCCTTTGCCCTGCACTAAATTGCGCAGGGCAAAGGCATTTTTCTGAGTTCCGGTGACGTACCGGGCTCTCTATGGGGCTGACAGGCAGCCCGGTGACGTCACCGGCACTGATGGGCGGGATTTGGCTCTGCCCTAGCCAGTAAAACGGCTAGGGCAGAGCTAAAGCCCGCCCCTCAGAGCCGGTGACGTCACCGAACACACTGCTGGGCGGAAGTTACCGCCCGGCAGTGTGTTATTGAAAACACAAGAGCCTGTGCCCTGCGCGATCTAGCGCAGGGCACTGGAGCGCATCGGAGCATGAGATGCTCCGATGCCAGGCTCAGGAGGGCTGCCGGGGTGAAAATAAGGGTATGTCCGGGTTCAGCTCTGAACCCGGACAACCCCTTTAAAGGGGTTGTCTCATTTAAGCAAATAACATTTATCATGTAGAAAAAGTTAGTACAAGCCACTTACAAATGTATTTTTATAGTTCATGTTTCCTTTGCTGGCTTGATTAATTATACACTGCTTGTTTCCATGGTTACGACCACCCTGCAATCCATCAGCGGTGGCCGTGCTTGCACACACTACATGATAAATGCCACTTGCTGAAGCGAGACAACTGCTTTAAACTTCTGTTACAGGAACATGTGCTGTGTTGGGCTTTTAGTCCTTCCTCATAGAAAGGATCCTGTTATTCCTCAATGTTTTTGAATCGTCTGCAGAGATTGCCCCATGACCCTCCATTTCTTAGCTGCCCTATGAGGGGTGACGAATATCATAGTTTTTTATTTTTGTAACTTAGACTTGACAGCGGTTAATGAATGATAATTGTGGTCCCGGGGACTGTCATATGTTGCTGCCGCTCTTGGGCTCTGGCGCCCCCCGCACATTTTGCCGACTCAATCATTGAGCATAGAGATGGCGGTGTCAGGTGTGAATGTGTTATGAACAGTCATTTTCAGAGTAATTCTGATAGCAGCGGGGAGCAGTAAACCGCCGCCGACGTGAAGTCAGAATTGAGAGAGAAACAGATTTCAAATTAAAAATTGATCTGCCGGTCGACCTTATAACAATTTCTCCCATAATCACTGCTAGGAAAAGAGCAGAGAATACGGAAGGGCCACATCTGAATTGGCGTAATAATAGCCAAGGGTAATGTCTGCGGCAAACACCTGATAAATAAAAGATGGTGATGGAAAAATACTTTAAGGATATGAATTCTGATCCATCATCTGAACGAAGCAGATGTTACCATTTAAAGGAAAGCTCCACTTTTGCACGTTATCTTCGCAGCCTTCCTTGGTTCAAATCCACGTAAAATGAGAAACGTTTTTGCTTCATTTCTTGTTTTATTGTAAATTTAAACAGATGAAGCTGATGACAAGTCCGCTGGTTTCCTGTAACTAGAGAGCAATGCATTGTGGGAGGTCAGGTGCTAATGACGTAGGTCATGTGACTGCCTGGTGTGCTGATTAACTGGAAACATTAGAATTGTTAATGTCCCTTTGGATGTGAACGGAGAAGAAATGGATTCAGACACGAGCAGTGAAGTGTGGAGTTAACAAGAACCCATGGACTCCACTGACACATCTGTCTTAGTAAATACTTGCATTCCCCATGAGAATATTCTCAAACCGATTTTGTTAGACGTGTGTATTATGCTGTCCCTCTGTTATTCCTCCTGGAAATGTATGAATATATTGACAACCGGGCTCAACCACCAGGAGGAGGAGAAGGGATCCTTATTCTAGTGATAAGTGGGGGTCCTAGTATGTAGACACCTATCAATCTAATATGTTTTGCCTATGTAGTGGGTAGCTATTATAAACATTTTTGGATGGACTATCCCTTTAAACAAAACGATTGCAACAGTGACCCCTACAGGTCTTATGACAGTATTGCCATCAGTTAAAATACTGAGGAATAAATAAATAAATAAATATATATATATTTTTTTAATCATTTTTCAGATCAGGCCGTCGTGTTTTTTCCAGGCGCCTGCTTGCTGAAAGGGGAAAAATGATTTTCACAAATTTACTTTGAAGTAAAGCAGCAGAGACAAGAACTTAAATGCATTTAAATATGTGACAAGAAGAAAACTATTGATTTACTGGTTATATTGTAAGTCAGCGGGGAGTGATAATGGACTGTAACACCGGCTGCAAAGTAAATAGTTATTTTCCTCTGTAAATTGGCTGCCCTTGTGGGACGTAAAACACAGAACATTACAATCCTGGTGCTTGTTAAGGGGCATGTGAAAATCCATATTTCAGAATTTGGTCTTATTAAGTTGCTTAGATAATGCGCTCTGGGAGTTTGCAAAGTAGCTCTGGGGGGCCCTTGGCTGCCGTAATATACCAGTCATGTAGGTCCTGCCGGCTTCATGAGGTTTTACCATGGAGCTCATTCCGTAGATTCAGCGCGCCATTTTACACACGTCTATACTACGTTCTAGGCACCCATCCCCCGCTACTATATAAACTGGGTGGTGGTTCTGCTATATTGCACTGCTTGGGGTCCTAGGTGGTAATCGGGGGGCCACATCTGCGTATAATTTCCCTGTTACTCTGTCTTTGGTCACCTCCAGGTTCTTTACTTTTTATTCTTGCTTCTAAAACATTGTGAAGTAGCCCCAGTGAGTGCGTGAGGGAGCGTTCACGGCACCGTTCTGCTGATCCGTCAGAAGAACCCAAAAAAAAACGGATCCCTTATTTAGAGCATCAGTTGAGATCAGTTTGCGTCTCTTTTGTCAGAGATCAGTTATTTTTGCCGGGAGAAAAAGTCCTGTAAAAAGTACTTACTGTATCTCCCGTCAAAAATAACTGATCTGTGATGGAAGTGACGTGAACCGATCATAACTGATGCTCTAAATAAGGGATCCGTTTTTTTGTTTAGTTTTTTGTTCTGTCCTATCGGATCAGAAAAACAGAAAGCAAATGGCGACATGAACATCAGATAGTGAGCCTCAGTGGCCCACAAGGAGAGGAACAGGGATGAAACAACACGGATCCTTGGTTGTCCTTTAAAGGGAATGTACCAGTGGGATTTTATATATATATATTTTTCACCAATAAAAGCAGATAATAATGCAGATTCTCTTTTGATAATATGGTTTTATTTTCAGTTTTAGTTTTTTTCTCCTGTACACGGTTATGAGGTCCGCCATCTTGCCTGAGCTGCTGTTTGACAGCATTCTGTGATTAGCTTTACTGCAGCCCCGTAGATCATAGGAACCTGTAGACTGGAGATGACACATGGACTTCTATAGGAGAGCGTTGTAGGCATCCTCTGTGATGACCTGTGCTGAAGTCATTTTGCAGGGACTAGAAAAGCTGTGACCTCGCCTAACGTGAATGTTCCTGTGATATCTATATACAGTATATAGGTGTTATCCGTCATTGTAATCCTGCCTGTGATGATGAGATGACTGCTTAGATGCAATCTCTACAGAACAGCAAAAATGGCAAAGAGGAGAAGCTCTCGTAGGGTAAGTATATCAGGCTTCGTGGTTCAATTCTGACGTTTTGAGAGGCATTGTAGTCAGGAGCTAAATTTTGGGGCTTTAATCAGCTGTTAGAGAACATCAAGAATTTGCCATTTACCGCCTGAGGCGCTGGCTCCTCAGGTACCATGTAGCAGTAACCACAGGCAAGACGGAGCAGGAGCTGTGCGTTATTATGAAGCCTTGCTGATGAGTTTTGGATTAATACTGTATGGAGATCCGTCTTCATACAGTATTAGAATGTATGGGCTCTGATGAGCCGAGGTTCGTTATTTGTGAAGTCACGCGTGATTTCGTTCGCTAACTTTGATAGTTGATTTTTAAAATGGAAAACCACTGTGAAACCGAACTCTGCTTCTGGTCTGACTGGTACCTTGGAAGCAAAGCAGAGTTCGGTTTCACGTTTTAAAGAGTTTTTCAACTTTTTTGAATAACTTCAGTAGTTGATTTTTAAAGTCACGCGCGATTTCACGAATAACTTACTTTGGCTCATCGGAGCCCGTACATTCTAATACTGTACAGAGATGGATCTCCGTACAGTATTGGGGTCCATTCACACATCCGCATGAATGGGTCCGCATCTGTTTTGCGGAATGAGTGTGGACCCATTCATTTCAATGGGCCGCAAAAGATAACGACAGCACACCATGTTCCGTTCCGCAGCCCCCCCCCCCCCAAAAAAATAAATAGAGCATGACCTATTCTTGTCCACATCCACGGACAAGAATAGGCATTTATTCGTATCATTGTGCCGACCATGTCCAGTCCACAAAATGCAGAACGCACATGGCCGGTGTCCGTGTTTTACGGATCCACAATTGGCGGAACGCAAAATACTTGCGGACGTGTGAATGGACCCTTAATCGGAGGTTTTGAATGAAGCGACTTCGGATGTAGCATCTGAATTTACTTCACTCATTACTTATAAGGATAATGGCATTTTGTAATCCAGGTAGCGACCCCCCCATTATTATCTACTGAACACCAGAGAATATAATCTTTGTAGTGATCACCATGATGATCAAAAACCAGCCTCACTTTCTGGCCTGTTGCAAAAGGGAACATTACCTTTTTTTTCCCCTATAAAATATCTGTATATCTGTTTTTTTCCACACACACACACAGACATATTCTAAAGACGACAAACTTTTTTGTTTATTACGTTCTTTATTCAATTCCTGTGTGGCGTTAGTGTAAACTTTTATGTAAAATATATTTTACATGTACAAGATGATTCAGAGCGGTCATGGTGAAATTCTTTAAAAACAGCATTACAGCCTGGATAAAACGGGTTTCCTGAAAAATAAAACAAAAAAAGCACCCAAAACTGAAATTATTTTCCCAACTAAACAACATATCTACCACTGGCTTGTGAGAGCGTTTATAAGGTGAAAAAGTAAAATAGCAATTACGTAAAAAAAAAATCTAAACTTCCCCTAGTAATATCCAGGCAGTAATACTGATGTAGAGACTTTTCTCCATTTCCCGCTGATCTATTGTCATTTTATTGTCTGTAGTATTTTCTCATTCAGAAAATAATCGCTATGTGAAAATATTTTTGTACATTTCGTTATTTTTGTCTTACTAATTAGCCAACAAAGCGCCACGTTGTGCGTTATTTCTTCATATCCTTCCGTGTCCTTTACCAATCTGTTGACCACCGCATAGTCCTACGTCTAGATGAGTATTATGTGATCGTAATGTCGGAGACACAAATTTTTTGAGTTTTTCGCGTTGAGTTCTTGTTCCAACTGGTGATGGTGGGTTATACTCCATATCAAAGTCCATCCCACAATGGAAGGAGGCCTTCGCATCTTGTGGTAGCAGTCCACTTTGGAGATCATATTCCTCTAAGAAGCTTGTAAAGTTTTTATTTTTAAGTTTTTGTTTTTTTACATTTCGAGACACGGGTGACGTATTAAGCTATTAAATAAAGAAGCTATGCCGTTAGACTGCACATATATACAG
The DNA here is from genome assembly GCF_014858855.1 of Bufo gargarizans. Classification (NCBI taxonomy): domain Eukaryota; kingdom Metazoa; phylum Chordata; class Amphibia; order Anura; family Bufonidae; genus Bufo; species Bufo gargarizans. The sequence continues at coordinate 11,640,543 of NC_058089.1, read as the reverse complement.
ATTTCCATAAATACACCAGGCAGGGACCTCAAATAAAATCCAGGAGCAGGGACATGACATTCATGGAGGTGAGATCTTCCACTAGTCGTGGTGGTGGAAGAAGAAAAGAAGACACCAAATTTTACAAGGAACCAATTGAAAGGTGTTTTCTGATGGGACAAGTAAAAAGTTTGCGACTCACAACATTAAGATCATTAACTGCTGGAGTTTTTTGAGCGAGAATCCTTGTGACGACAGTAACCTGGGGCCGCCCCGGGCTGGGGCAATATGAGTGAACGTAACAGAAAAGTCTGCAGGCGACTGCCAAACATCTTCCTCTTGTGGAGATTTTGGTAATTGTCCATTGTATAAAACATTGAGTCATCGCACATCACGTCGTCGTATCGATGGGAACTGCATCCTGTAAATGGTGATTTTCTTCCTCTCGTGCGAAAGTCCCGTATTTAGATCTTTAGTTATTGTGAAGACATTCTAGGTCCACCGAGCAGCAGATGCTTCCATTCTGTGGAGAGACGTAGACCATTTAGAAAGATCTTAAAAAATATAACCCCCCCCCCCCACACACACACTTTTCAGAGGATCAGTTTACTATGTACAGTGATGGTTGAAAGTTTGGAAACCCTTTGGAATATTCTATATTTCTGAATAAATTTGACCTAAAATTGCATCTGATTTTTACACAAGTCCTAAAAGTCAAATCAAAGAAAGGAGTCAAAAAATATTAGACTTGGTCATTTACGTAATACCAAGTCTAATATTTTTGGCTCTTTTTGATTTGATTCGCTATCTACTTTTAGGACTTTTGTGAAAATCTGATGTTATTTTAGATCAAAGTTATGCAGAAAAATAGAAAATTCAGAAGGGTTCACAAACTTTCAAGCACAACTTGGGAACACTGGGGCAGAAAGGGGGGGGGGGGGGGGTCGTCCACTGATGAAATGACCTTATTCCAAGAACCAATTAGCAAATTGGTACTCGGGGAAAGTAATGGTCATCTTCTGGGCCCAGCGCCTTCTTGGAACCATGATGATGGCTTCATTGTCTCCACAGATAATACCTAGTGGTATAACTATAGGCACTGGCGTTCCTCCAATAGAGGCAGACCACGGAGCTGCTATGGGGCCCGTTGGGAAAAGGGGCCCGCAGTGGAGGATAGGCCCCTCCCCCTAATTACACTCATTACGTCCAGCTCCAGTATAGTATCCCTACCATCAGTGGAGAAAGCTAAAGGACATCTAGTAAAGGAACTGCACAAAGACTGGTGTAGTTCCCAGATTAGATAGGAGCATCTGCCAGGACCTGTGAGGACATAGTCTTCAGCATCACAGGTCCTGTACATCTAGTAAGGGAACTGCACAGAGCATGGTGTCGTTTCCTGGACAGACAGAGGCATCTGCCAGGACCTGATATGACATCATCACATGTCTTGTATATGTAGGGAAACAACTGCACAGCAGAGCATCATCACAGGTCCTTCAACCCCCAACAGTATGAAAGATGAGCTCTCCACTGAGGCTAGAATGGAGTGGTAAGAGGAGGTCCTCCTGCTCTCTCCTTATTTACCCCCTATTCCCTTTTTTTTTTTTTTTTAATACTCGTATGTATAGTACTGCAGACAGTTATTACCAATATTACCTCATGTACCTCACATAGTGACCGTAATATATAACTGACCACATATCTGTACACGCTGCACTGTTATACCGTGTGCTTCTTGCATCAATACACTGCTCTCTCTCTCTATCTATATATATATATAGACTATGTAGAATCAGGGCAGCACTCCTAGTATCAAGCCGATGGGTGCCAGCGGTGAAAACACCTTACCAGGGTGTATAATGTAGAACAAGAAAAGACACCGCAGCACATCCGTAGGTGAAATTATGTGGATCTTTATTCACCCTTGCGACGTTTCAGTCCTCTTACTGGGACTATTTTCAAGCCGAAAATAGTCCCAGTAAGAGGACTGAAACGTCGCAAGGGTGAATAAAGATCCACATAATTTCACCTACGGATGTGCTGCGGTGTCTTTTCTTGTTCTATATATATATATTATCAGGTAGAATAGATGCAGTTAGTACAGATATATAGTATATACAGCAGTGTACTGATATGTGAGGTACGAGGTATAATAGATGCAGTGTGTACAGATATATAGTATATACAGCAGTGTACTGATATGTGAGGTACGAGGTATAATAGATGCAGTTAGTACAGATATATAGTATATACAGCAGTGTACTGATATGTGAGGTACGAGGTATAATAGATGCAGTGTGTACAGATATATAGTATATACAGCAGTGTACTGATATGTGAGGTACGAGGTATAATAGATGCAGTGTGTACAGGTATATAGTATATACAGCAGTGCACTGATATGTGAGGTACGAGGTATAATAGATGCCATGTGTACAGGTATATAGTATATACAGCAGTGTACTGATATGTGAGGTACGAGGTATAATAGATGCAGTAGGTACAGATATATAGTATATACAGCAGTGTACTGATATGTGAGGTACGAGGTATAATAGATGCAGTGTGTACAGGTATATAGTATATACAGCAGTGCACTGATATGTGAGGTACGAGGTATAATAGATGCCATGTGTACAGGTATATAGTATATACAGCAGTGTACTGATATGTGAGGTACGAGGTATAATAGATGCAGTGTGTACAGATATATAGTATATACAGCAGTGTACTGATATGTGAGGTACGAGGTATAATAGATGCAGTGTGTACAGATATATAGTATATACAGCAGTGTACTGATATGTGAGGTACGAGGTATAATAGATGCAGTGTGTACAGGTATATAGTATATACAGCAGTGCACTGATATGTGAGGTACGAGGTATAATAGATGCCATGTGTACAGGTATATAGTATATACAGCAGTGTACTGATATGTGAGGTACGAGGTATAATAGATGCAGTGTGTACAGATATATAGTATATACAGCAGTGTACTGATATGTGAGGTACGAGGTATAATAGATGCAGTGTGTACAGATATATAGTATATACAGCAGTGCACTGATAGGTGAGGTACGAGGTATAATAGATGCAGTAGGTACAGATATATAGTATATACAGCAGTGTACGGATATGTGAGGTACGAGGTATAATAGATGCAGTAGGTACAGATATATAGTATATACAGCGGTGTACTGATATGTGAGGTACGAGGTATAATAGATGCAGTAGGTACAGATATATAGTATATACAGCAGTGTACTGATATGTGAGGTACGAACTGTAAGGCTAGTTTCACACTAGCGTTCGGCTGTCCGCTCGTGAGCTCCGTTTGAAGGGGCTCACGAGCGGACCCGAACGCTTCCGTCCAGCCCTGATGCAGTCTGAATGGATGCGGATCCGCTCAGACTGCATCAGTCTGGCGGCGTTCAGCCTCCGCTCGCCTCCGCACGGACAGGCGGACAGCTGAACGTTGCTTGCAGCGTTCAGCTGTCCGCCTGGCCGTGCGGATCCGTCCAGACTTACAATGTAAGTCAATGGGAACGGATCCGCTTGAAGATGCCACAATATGGCTCAATCTTCAAGCGGATCCGTCCCCCATTGACTTTACATTGTAAGTCTGGACGGATCCGCACGCCTCCGCACGGACAGGCGGACAGCTGAACGTTGCTTGCAGCGTTCAGCTGTCTGCCTGGCCGTGCGGAGGCGTGCGGATCCGCCCAGACTTACAATGTAAGTCAATGGGGACGGATCCGTTTGAAGATGCCACAATATGGCTCAATCTTCAGGCGGATCCGTCCCCCATTGACTTTACATTGAAAGTCTGGACGGATCCGTCCGAGGCTATTTTCACACTTAGCTGTTATATGCCAATATAATGCAGACGGATCCGTACTGAACGGAGCCTCCGTCTGCATTATTATGATCGGATCCGATCGAACGCTAGTGTGAAAGTAGCCTAATTTATACCTCATACCTCACATATCCGTACACTGCTGGACAGGAACAAGCTAGATTCTTGCTATGGGGCCCAGTGACTTCTCTGTACGCCCCTGACTGTTGGGGTTGCAGAGGTAGCAGTTATATACTGGAGCCTGAGGGCCGCAACATCCCCCCTGCCTCATAAGACAACACTAGTATCATATATGGTAGATGGGGGCCCCCAGTGGAGATTTTGCAGGAGTTTCAGGGTATGCCTGTGCTACTTAACTTTGCCACGGAGTTTTGAAAGTGTGTCGGTCTTCACTGTGATTCTGCCATTCTATTTATTTTCACCATATAGGAGACTGTGCCTATGTTGTGTCTCTATTGAAATCTATACATTTTTTACCCTTTCATCTCTGCGGCTTAAGCCATTCACTACCATCCAGGAACCTCTTTAGGCCCTTTTGACGTCCCTTTGGTTATATTCATACTATACGCGTACGCATTATATTGCGCAGAGAAATGGGGCCTCGGCCTATTTGGTGCGGTAGGCGACATGATTCAGCCTCGGTTTTCTTAGTAAATCTCCCCCATTGGCCTCCGCCTGACATTTGAGTTGAATTAAGGATTTTTAAATCCCTTTTCCTTCTTGCTGAAGCCTCGTCTGCCCCAGAAGAAGACATAATGTGACTCAGAAATGTCTGAGACTTGAAAGCGCCGGCCTCGGTAGACATAAACGAGGAGCAGCGGGGAGGCAGAGCGTGACACCCGCGAGGAAACCACTGATCTCCCCCGGTACAGGGGATCACACATCTTACAGCATTTTATAGAACAGGCCTTTACCCGCCACTCACTGAAGCTGAATTCTCTCTGTGCTCCAGGACGATCAAATAGAAATGAACGTCTCTTACGGGGGGTGGAGAAGACGAGGTTCTTGCTCCGAAGCGCAGTCGGGGGAGCCGTCTCTGGTCTTCATGTTCACCTTGCCCCACACAGTCATCATCTGTGCGCTCCTAACAGAAATCCCATGATAATATAATCTTTGTTATATCTGGGAAAGCTGGGTGACCATTAACCCCTTGACGACATATATCGTACAAGTATGGCACACACTCATGAGTCAAACAGGTGCCTGCTGTTTCTCACAGCAGAGACCCAGGGCTAATGTCTATGATCGGCAATTATGCTGATCGCAGACATTTAACCCCTTAGATGGCGTTGTCAGTTGTGGCCATGGCATCTGAGACGGCATTCCAGGGGCGCGGTGCGCTCTCGAGGTCTGAACTGCTTCCCTCACACGGAGATCGGGGGAGCCATTCATTCTCTCTAGTAGTCTGGATCTATGGGCTATTACAGCTGCAGTTCTTATGGAGGTGGCAGGGGTCCATGGCGAATCTGCCATATACAGCAATACATGGCAATGTAAGGGGGAGGTGATCTCAAGATTGCATGTTGTAGTCCCCTGAGTGGAGGGGGGGCTTTAAAAAGGTAAAAAAATAAGGGCTTAAAAAAAAAAAAATTTTTTTAAATCACCCCCTTTCGCTATGATAAAAATAAATCATATCACCGCTGCATCCCAAAATACTTGAACTATTAAAATATAACCTTATTTATCCTGTACGGTGTACGCCATAACAGGAGGAGCATCAAAATGGCCGATTTGCAGCTTATTCATTGCTTTACCTCACAAAAAAAATTAAGAAAAAGTGATTAACAAGTCACACACTGCAAGACAGTATCAATATGGATAGATCGCCCTGCAAACTAAGAGCCCTCGCTCCGTAGATGGAAATATAAAGTTATGGGGATCAAAATATGGCGATGGAAAGAGAAAAAGATTTTTTCAGTATTCAAACTGAAAAAGTATATAAATGCGGCATCGCCGTAATCGTACTGACCCGGAGAATGGTCAGTTTTTTCTCGTAGGGAAAGTCGTAAAAAAGAAACCCATAAAACTGTCAGAATTGCCTTTTTTCCCCCATTCCACCCCATTTGTGTTCCAGCTTCCCGCTACATTGTAGGCAGTAGTAAATGATCGCTCTGTGAAGGCTGGGAGTGAGAAATAAAAAAAGGAATGGAAAATTACTTGGTCATTATGGGGTTAAAATTCCACACACATGGGCTGGACCTAGTTGGCGAATAGAATGTTAGAACTACAGTGAAGACTGACACGTAACGTTAGAGACGGCAAATGGCAACAATATAACTGCTTCCCATCTGCAAAGAGTTAAGAAATGATCCGAATGAACGAGTGAAACTAAAACAAATTATTTGCATCAGTCTGTTTTATTTGAAAACCGGAGGCGGCGATGCTCTCCCCGTGAAGCCCCACGTGCCCCCAGCTGGAGGTCGCGCAATCAATTTTAATAATATAAAGAAGCCAGTCCGAGTCCTAAATGATGGGCCCGGGGACTGGTGCTGTGAGTGGAGTGGTAAGAGCGGCTCGTGTGATCTCCTCAGGGGTCCTGATGAAGTGAACGCCGCCGATCACAACCGCGGTGACATCACCTGATAATGGATTCCGCACACACCAGACTATCTGCAATTTTTTCAAAGTGGGGTTTACTTTTGACAATCCCTTTTTATATATTTAGTGACCCCCCCATAATCCGCTCAGAACAAATCACTTTAACGGGCTCATCCTTCCTTCTCTAAATATAAAAGCTTAGCCAGTGCAGCAACTTTACACTAAACTTTACAGCATGTTTCAAGATCTCTGATTGCTGTTGGTGAACGGAAACATTCTGCTTTTCATCTAGAGGCTGAAAATCCATGCAGACTAAACACTTCTCGTAGTTTGAAGCTGAAGAATCGTCTGAGAGCCAAACGCATCAGAAGCGCAAATCGGCTTTTTTCTCTCCTGGGAGGGTGTATCCGTACAGGCGATAGAACTATCAACTCGCAGAGGATTGCCTAGACTGGATACATTGTATCAAACCCTCAGCTGTGAGAAATATGAGATCTGTAAAGGTTTTCAGATTCTGTAGGTCAAGCATGCTCAACCTGCGGCCCTCCAGTTGTTGTAAAACTACAACTCCCACAATTCCCTGCTGTAGGCTGATAGCTGTAGGCTGTTCAGGCATGCTGGGAGTTGTAGTTTTGCAACAGCTGGAGGGCCGCAGGTTGAGCATGCCTGCTGTAGGTAAACACAAATGACCCGTTCCCTGCCAGCTTGCAGAGATGTTGAAAATGGCGAGGAACTGAAAAACATATTTATTTATTTTTATTTTTTGCATTACTAGTTTGAGTAAAGGGTGTGAAGACTTTAGTAAGTTTCTGTTGTTGATACAATGCGTCTAAAATTTAAAAAGATCTTGATTTGAAAAAAAAACAAAACAAAAACAACTCCTACAGTTTTAAGTCTTCAGCCCCTATGCAAAGCCGCGTGTCTCCTTGGTTACAGCCGTGTACTGTCCACCCAGGAGAGGGGACGGATGAAACAGTAACACTTGACTGCAGGATCAGACTACACAGGGCTTGTTTGTAGTCTGTAACCATAGAGACACATAGACTAGTATAGGAGCTGAGTACTCACAACGGTGTGCGGTTAAGAGTATTTTCAGACTTGCTTATTTTTTTAATATTTTTTTGTTTGTTTTTCAGATGCATTGGAGTAACAGTGCATATAATCGTTAATCAGTGTTTTCATGAGCAGCCCAGCATAAGGGCTCGTTCACACAACCATGTGCTGCCCGTTGCCGTATTGCGGACCGCATTTGCGGATCTGCAATACACGGGCACCGTTCCGTGTGCATTCCGCATCATGAATGCGGACCCATTAACTTCAATGGGTCTGCAAATCCGGAGATGCGGAACGGAACACTACGGAGTGCTTCCTGGGATTCTGTTCTATCCTTTTGAGGAACGGAGGGATCGCGGACCTATTCAAGTGAATGGGTCTGTGATCCCCATGCGGCTGCCCCACGGACGGTGCCCGTGCATTGCGGACTGTAATTTGCGGTCCACAAAACGGGCTTCACACGTTCATGTGTATGAGCCCTGGGTAATATTCATCCACGGATATGTCTGGAGAGCAGGAATGGCGATACCAGAAGTACGAGTTTGGTGGGTGCAGAATCCTGCTACTGTTCGTCCATGTATTACACTTGAGAGTGCATGATACAATTCAATGATTGTAAAAGGGGCGGAGCTGTGACAATTTTTAGTCCGCTAATTCTAAAAGTGCTCATTAACAGTGATCACATAGGAGCTGCTAAAATGACATCTTTTTTGAAACCCGTACTGCAGTGATATCGCCTTTTGGACGTAATAAAATCTTCTGACCATGATTTAAAGGGGTATTCCGGTTGTTTGACGTTATCCCCTATCCACCAATTACAAGAACGAAGGCCCCCATACCCCCTGAAATGAACAGAGTGGTTGGTCGGCATGCGTGCAGCCCCTCCACTGATTTCTATTCAGTACAGCACTGGGGTAACTCCGAAATTCCCATAGAAATGAATGGAGTGGCTGCACGCATGCCAGGCCGGCTGCTCCATTCATTTCAGGGGGCTTCAGGAGGTACGGGGCCTCTATTCTTATGATCGGTGGGGTCCCAGTTATAGGACCCCCACCAGTCTACTAGTTATCCCCTATCCTGTGGATAGGGGATAACTTCAAACAACTGGAAAACCCCTTTAAATGGGTTATCCAACCCCTATAATGGCCCCCAAAATGCCCAGGCACCACATACAGGTTATACTTGCCCCTCTCCCCGTGTCGCTGCTGATTCCCGCCACCGCATCTCCCCGTCAAGTGGATCAAAACATCTGGCGATGGGGGAGGTTTCAGCCAATAGCAGGCCGCAACGGGAACCAGCCTTCGAAGCGTCCCCTGCGATGCTAGGGAGACTCGTCCCCGTCGTGGCCTGGTATTGGCTGCACCCCCCCACGCCCGTCGTGGCCTGGTATTGGCTGCACCCCCCGTCGATGGATGTTTTGATCTGCATGACGGGGAGATGCAGCAGCGGCTGTGTGGGCATCCAGAGCGACGCGGGGAGCGGGGTAAGTATAATCTATATGTGGTGCCCGGGCATTTTAGGGGTTCATTATAGGGGTGAGATAACCCTTTATGGTCATTTTAAGATCTTAGGGAAGAAGGATCGGTGAAATGTTTACCTTGCATTTACAAGTTGTACACGGAGATCCGGACATGGTCCATACGGAGCCGCTGAGCCGGGTCACCCCATGGCTGTCTTCACAGGTCTTCTTGATGTCATAGGTGATGTTATCTGCTAAGCAGGGGTCGTCCACGCAGTGTGGGCAGCACTCGCCCTCTGACACAGCCGTGTACTCGCAGCTCAGAGACGGGCAGCTCAGGGGCCAGCAGTCCACCTCCCCGGCCTGCGGACACAGAACGTCACAGACGCTTGTTAGTGACTTTAGAAGATTTCGCTGACATCGAGACGTTGCTTTGCACATTTAATCTTATTTTTTGGACGATCAACAATTTTAATTAACTTTTTCTGAAAATGTATTTGACATTGCATCTACAATTGTCATTTTCCTTCCTAAACTTGTTAATTTCATAGTTATCATCTCCCTCCTCATGGGCGGGACCTCACCCATGACTAGGAAGAACATAAAAAGAGGCGGGGCCAAGGGTGAAGTGTAAGTCAGGAAGGAGGGGTGTTGGGGGGAGCGGTAGGCTATCCTCACAATGGGCAGGAAGGGGGCACTGTATAGTGAAATGGAGGATAGACAGCAGAGAGCAAGGATGAGGAGGTCGCGTGGCTGAGGCTTGCACTGTGAGAAGCACATTGATCTCCACAGCAGTGGACAGGAAGGCCCTTGAGGGATCAAATTGGATTTACCCATCATGTGTGGTAGTGTAAGAAACCCAAACCAGAAGTGGCTCCAGAAGAGGAAGGCACCAAAGAGGAGAACAAGACATGAAGGAAGGGGAGGAGCTTAGGGATGGACAGGAGAGGAGCTTAGGGAGGGATTGGGGGGGCACAAGATGAAGGAATGGGAGGGGCATGAGGAAAGAAGAGGAGGTGAAGAAATAGGAGGAGCTTGGGGGGATAGGACATGAAGAAAGAGGAGGAACAGGACATAAAAAAGGGAAGGGGCTTAAGGAGGGACAATGGGAAGCAACAAGGAAGAATGAAGGACAAGAACCTGGAGAGAGGAACAGGACATACATTGGGAATGGGGAAGCGTAGGGAGAAGGTGAGGAACAGGAGATAAAAGATGGGGAGGAGCTTAGGGAAGGACTAGGATAAAGCACGGAACATGAAGGGGAGGAGCTTAGGGAAGGACTAGGATAAAGCACGGGCCATGAAGGGGAGGAGCTTAGGGAAGGACTAGGATAAAGCACGGGCCATGAAGGGGAGGAGCTTAGGGAAGGACTAGGATAAAGCACAGGACATGAAGGGGAGGCGTTTAGGAAAAGACCAGGGTGAAGGACAGGAAAGAAGAGGCGGCAGTAATGTCCTGCCCTGGTACATGGTTGTTACTTGGTTCTTTTGCACTGCGGCGGTCCTTCGGGTGTCCACTATAATACTTGGGGACCTACACAGCATATGCTGCCAATGGGTTCAGCCAGTGGTGACATCTCTAGCTCTTTGTAATTGGATATTGGTGACTGGTTGACTCCAAATGGCTGCATGTATTGTGTTGTGGTGGGAATATTACGGCACAGCTTAGACTGGGTGCAGTGTAAACTCTATATACCACGGTCTGTCCTTACCAGGCAGCGACACTCCTGGCAGCTGTAGGTCCACTTGTCTCCGCTGTGGTAGAGTCTGCGGCCACTTTGATCCAGGCACTGGCTGGTGACTCTGGTGTCGCACTCCGGGCAGCAGAACAGGTCAACGCTCGGGTTCTGGCAGTCGCAAGCGGTCCTTCGGCAAAAGATTTTCCCGTCCTGTCAGAGAAAGATAGCAGAAATGTCAATTGTTCTGCTCGGAGTATGTGAGATAAGAATCCACCACTGAGGAGGGCGTCATCCTCTAAAACAAAGCTTTGTGTCTATATGGTCGCTTCCAAAGCTGCATCACTATCGGTGCAACTCAGCGGAGAGGATATTACAGACCGGACGCTGCTGCTTTGCATCGCAGGAGATGTTTTCCTCTATACATTGTGTGCACTCCACATCTCCTCTGATGCCTTGAGATGTGAAAACAGCAGAAACCTGAATGCAGCTCTGGGTGTGAATAGAGCTTAAGACCTCCTATAACACCTGCTTAGGTTGGAGGAGTATATATATTTTTTTTGTCTGAATTGCTGAACACATTTTATGGCGAGTTCTCTTAAATTTCAGAAGTGCTTGGGGTCATAGTTTTTCTCAGACTCCTAAATGACAAATGTTCCTAATTTAAGGGGTTCCCTGATCTGGAAATCCCTCCATACATGTGCGCTCCACTCCAACAATAGAAAGCTCCTGATCAGAAGGCTCTTTCGTCTGCTTTAGTAGGACACATGGACAGGGTATGTTGCCTCCAGCAGACCTACCAAGTGTCCTCTTTTAGGCTACGTCTACACGACGACATTTGTCGAACTAATGTTGCGCGACAATTTTTATAATGGCAGTCTATGGTGTCGCACTGCAACATGCTGCGACTACGACGCAACAGTCGCAGAAAATTCATTTGAGATGGATTTTTCTGCGACTGTTGCGTTGCAGTCGCAGCATGTTGCATGTTGCAGTGCGACACCATAGACTGCCATTATAAAAATTGTTGCGTGACATTGATGCAACAAAATGTTGCGCTACAAATGTTGCAGTGTAGTTGTGCCCTATCTGTCGCGCGACAAATGTCGTCATGTAGACGTAGCCTAAGAGGGACTGTCCCTCTTTTCTACATAACTGTCCCTCTTTTTGATCTGAAGAATAGATTTTCATTATTACAATATTGACCCAGAAAGTCTTTGTCTGGTTCCGATCTACATATTTGACACCACCCTGTATATTATTTCATTATTTGATTCAATTAGAATTTTCTAAATTTCTAAATTCAGATAATTTTTTACTATTTTGTAAGAGAAAACTATTGATGCGTATAAATGTGCAGGAAAAATAGATCTTTCACGCAATGAACCATAAGTGTCCCTCTTCGAACGTCCAAATATTTGAGACAACACCTTTAGCACTCTTGCACACGAACGTATTGGTTCCATTCCGTGCATTTTGGACCTCAATTTGCGGTCGCCAATGCACGGGCAACGTCCGTGCGGCAGCCGGCACGGATCCAGACCCATTCAAGATAGAGCAAGTTCTTTTTTTTTGGGGAAAGGAAGCACGGAAAGGAACCCCATGGAAGCACTCCGTAGTGGTTCCGTTCTGTGCTTCCGTTCCGCACCGCATCTCCGGATTTGCGGACCCATTCAAGTGAATGGGTCTGCATCCATGATGCGGAATGCACACGGCCTGCGCCCAGTGTATTACGGAACCACTGTATGCGGCCCGCAATACGGTCACGGGCGCACAACGGCCATGTGCAAGAGGACAAGTGGCGGATGCATACCACCCTAATGAGAGATGCAATGACGGCCATACTCTTGGTCTCATAGTTATTTCATAATTGATATAAAATTAATATTTTGATTTGGATATTTTTAAGGTGGAAATATTCTTTTTCGTTTTGGAGATTATCTACGGAAATGAGGTCTGCACTAAATATGTTTAATTGAGGACTGTTGGGGGGCACCTGCGAGTGGGTCTGGTCAGTCATTGTGTACAGCCGTCCGACCTCTTTTCCTGCAGGAAATCAATTGCAAACCGCGATAAATATATGATGCTGGTTCTCCTCCTGCGCTGATCCACAGAAGCTCCAGCTCCTTGAAGGAGCACTTGTATTTCTTCAGGATTGATATTCAGCCTCTTCCGGCATTTTTACAAAACCTCTGATATTCTGCCGCCATTCAATCAATGACATTATTCTTCGTTAATTCTTTGAAGATCTCCCCCCCCCCCCAAAAAAACACAAATTTTTTCTCTATTGAAAAAAAAAAAAGAGAGAAAAAGGGAAAAAAAAACCTGTGTTTGGAATAAGCTCCAGGGCAAATCCAGAGTGAACCAATTTCACATCTCATCAATTATGTGAATGAAATCTTTAAGTAGCTGCCTGCCTCTCAGACCTGTCACCGCGATACTTAGCCACATACTGGCTCCGGAATTAGAGGGAAGAAAATAATTTTCAATACGCCCGGGCAGCACAGGTGGCCCCGTATCAATTTAAAAAAAGGAACACTTCATTAAAAACCTAGCAGACAGCTGTGACAGGACCGCTGGAGTCGGCGCGCCTTAAATATTACTCTTTATGCCCCAGTTTCCTACGTGAAGGACGTCGATATCGCACAATTCAGGCACCAGTAAGACTGGGATTTATAGGCAGTCGAGGCAGGAACAACCCAGCTTTCCCAAACCCTTTATTTTACTTATAAATTTCATTTGTGCAGGGGGTCCGTATGCAGTTTACCTTTCTGGAGTGACTGGTGTTTTTATTAACCCATTAAAAACCATGATCTGGTGGACAGGGGTGATCGATTTCTTCATTGCAAGTTGGACCCCACACCACCGTGACCCCATTAGCAGCTGGAAATGGTAAGGTTAGGGCTATTATGGTTTTTACACGCTCCATTTCTTTCTAGTCCTCAATCATTTACTACTTATTGCTTCTCGGGCTCCTTTAAAGGGGTTCTCCGCTTAGTAATATCCCTGTTAGAAGGGTCCCTTGGGAACAAGATGATTACAAAGTGTTTCTCTTGCTGGGACCTCCAGTGATCAGCTGTAATGATGCCGTAAGTGTTGAATTTCCCTGCAGCACCCCCACAGGGGAAATAAAGAATTACACATTGTCCGCTCACATCAGTGGGTTACCTGTATAATACAGGACAAGACAGGTCCTCCAGCGCAAGAGACGCTCCTCGTAACTGCTCCGAGGATCCCCCCCTAACTCCTAGCTGTGATGTCTAACCTCCGGCACTCCAGCTGTGGTGAAACTACAACTCCCAGCATGCTCTATTCATTTCTATGGAGTTCTGAGAACAGCCAAGCAAGTGTACATCTTGGAAGTTGTAGTTTTAGCACCACTGGAGGTTAGCCATCACAGTCCTATGGCGTATGGCAATGTTTTTGTTTTTTTAAGTGGACAACCCCTTAGGGTGATGGTGGCCCCCCTTAACTGTTGGGCAACATAGTAGCTGCTGTCTGATAGTTACTCTCTTGTAATCATAAACTCTAGTATGGAGAGTCCTGCATACATTGAGCACCTGGCTTAAAGGAATTATTCACTTTTCTTGGCCTAATCTTTCTTCCAAATTTACTGATTAGGAAGGTGCTGTAGTTTTCAATGTGACCTGTAAAGAGTGTGAGGAGGCTCCCTAACCCCAACATGTCACCCCGGACACTCGGCCCCCAACCTTTGATCTGGACTTGGATCAGAGCTACAAACCAAGACGTCACCTTCTAACTAAAATGATTCCTTGGCAAATTTCACCCATGGAGTCTTGTGCTGATAACCGAACATTTTAGGCCTCATAACAATGTATCTTGAATATGTAAATAAATGTTATATTCTATGTGATACATTTGTATGTACATCGCCTGTGACTGCCCTGATAGGATGATACATACCTTGTGACACAGTGAGAGGTTTTGTCTGGGAAAACAGGTATTTTCCTCCCAGCATGTGCCAGGGGAGGTCAAATACTGGATCGGATTTTAAGTGCCAGTCTGGGTTTTGGCAGCACCTGGCTGTCCTTAAATAGGCAGCTGGGCTCAGAAGCCAGGTCTCTGTGTTGGGATCTGGGAGCCTTGTGTCTGGATAAAGGCTTGCTACCTGTTTGGCGTGAAAACAGGTTGGTGCTGCTATGGTCAAGGACTCTTTGAGGCAGAATTGCCACATGGTGTGAATTACCACCAACACCGCAAGGTGACTTTTTGTCACTTGCCTAAAGTGTGAATAAAACACTGAACTGTTTAATCCAAAGAACTTGTTGTTGCCTCTATACTGCGTCCGCTAATCCTGTCTGCCAGAGCGAAACTCCACAACATGTACAGCTCCTGTGACTGCCCTGATAGGATGATAGATACATGTACAGCACCTGTGACTGCCCTGACGGGATGATAGATACATGTACAGCTCCTGTGACTGCCCTGACGGGATGATACATACATGTACAGCGCCTGTGACTGCCCTGATGGGATGATAGATACATGTACAGCGCCTGTGACTGCCCTGACGGGATGATAGATACATGTACAGCGCCTGTGACTGCCCTGATGGGATGATAGATACATGTACAGCTCCTGTGAATGCCCTGACGGGATGATACATACATGTACAGCTCCTGTGAATGCCCTGATGGGATGATATATACATGTACAGCGCCTGTGACTGCCCTGACGGGATGATAGATACATGTACAGCTCCTGTGAATGCCCTGACGGGATGATACATACATGTACAGCTCCTGTGAATGCCCTTATAGGATGATACATACATGTACAGCTCCTGTGAATGCCCTGACGGGATGATAGATACATGTACAGCGCCTGTGACTGCCCTGACAGGATGATAGATACATGTACAGCTCCTGTGACTGCCCTGATGGGATGATACATACATGTACAGCTCCTGTGAATGCCCTGACGGGATGATACATACATGTACAGCTCCTGTGAATGCCCTGACGGGATGATACATACATGTACAGCTCCTGTGAATGCCCTGACGGGATGATACATACATGTACAGCTCCTGTGAATGCCCTGATAGGATGATAGATACATGTACAGCTCCTGTGACTGCCCTGATGGGATGATACATACATGTACAGCTCCTGTGAATGCCCTGACGGGATGATAGATACATGTACAGCTCCTGTGACTGCCCTGACGGGATGATACATACATGTACAGCTCCTGTGAATGCCCTAATGGGATGATACATACATGTACAGATCCTTTGACTGTCCTGACGGGATGATACATACATGTACAGCTCCTGTGACTGCCCTGACGGGATGATAGATACATGTACAGCGCCTGTGACTGCCCTGACGGGATGATACATACATGTACAGATCCTTTGACTGTCCTGACGGGATGATACATACATGTACAGCTCCTGTGACTGCCCTGACGGGATGATACATACATGTACAGCTCCTGTGACTGCCCTGACTGGATGATACATACATGTACAGCTCCTGTGACTGCCCTGACGGGATGATACATACATGTACAGCGCCTGTGACTGCCCTAATGGGATGATACATACATGTACAGCTCCTGTGACTGCCCTGACGGGATGATACATACATGTACAGCTCCTGTGACTGCCCTGACGGGATGATATATACATGTACAGCTCCTGTGACTGCCCTGATGGGATGATATATACATGTACAGCGCCTGTGACTGCCCTGACGGGATGATAGATACATGTACAGCTCCTGTGACTGCCCTGACGGGATGATACATACATGTACAGCGCCTGTGACTGCCCTAATGGGATGATACATACATGTACAGCTCCTGTGACTGCCCTGACGGGATGATACATACATGTACAGCTCCTGTGACTGCCCTGACGGGATGATATATACATGTACAGCTCCTGTGACTGCCCTGATGGGATAATATATACATGTACAGCGCCTGTGACTGCCCTAATGGGATGATACATACATGTACAGCTCCTGTGAATGCCCTGACGGGATGATAAATACATGTACAGCTCCTGTGACTGCCCTGATGGGATGATAGATACATGTACAGCTCCTGTGACTGCCCTGATGGGATGATACATACATGTACAGCTCCTGTGACTGCCCTGACGGGATGATACATACATGTACAGCTCCTGTGACTGCCACATACATGTACAGCTCCTGTGAATGCCCTGACGGGATGATAGATACATGTACAGCTCCTGTGACTGCCCTGACGGGATGATACATACATGTACAGCGCCTGTGACTGCCCTGATAGGATGATAGATACATGTACAGCTCCTGTGACTGCCCTGACGGGATGATAGATACATGTACAGCGCCTGTGACTGCCCTGACGGGATGATAGATACATGTACAGCTCCTGTGAATGCCCTGACGGGATGATAGATACATGTACAGCGCCTGTGACTGCCCTGATAGGATGATAGATACATGTACAGCTCCTGTGACTGCCCTGATGGGATGATAGATACATGTACAGCTCCTGTGACTGCCCTGACGGGATGATGCATACAGTACATGTATGTCTCTATCACTGGACTGTGATCATTTCTGCCTCGCTGTGATTGCTCCTCCCGTCAGCGGCTGACCGTATCTCATTGTGTCTTTAAAGGCAGTGCTGCGCGCCGGCCGGGCGCTCTCCTCGCTGTTCACGTTCTGCAGAACAAGCACAATCTGCCCTATATGAACATACACACAGGGATTAATTATTTCGGTATTTCCTCTCCAGCTGCCGGCTTCACTCGTACAAGTCTATATGAACAAGCGACTAATGATTCTGTTCAGCCAGAGGCTTATTATCTGCTGTGAAACTACAAATCTCAGCATGCTGCTCCAATACGGATGTCTGGGATGTTTTCTGTTCAGTTCAATGAGTAGACCCCCCCCCCCCCCCCCATGCAGACGGACTGGTCAGACGGACTTCATATCAAACGGAAGTCATCTGCTGTTATTTCCGATGTGCACTCCTGCTCCCCTCCCTACAGCATGACGCTGCCCCGTCTGTCTAAGGCTACTTTCACATTAGCATTTTTGGCGGCTCCGTCATGGATCTGCAAAAACGCTTCCGTTACCATAATGCAGCCGCATGCATCCATCCTGAACGGATCCGGTTGTGTTATGTCTTCTATAGCCATGAAGGATCCGTCATGAACACCATTGAAAGTCAATGGGGGACGTATCAGTTTTCTATTATGTCAGTGAAAACGGATCTGACCCCATTGACTTACATTGCGTGTCAGGACGGATCCGTTTGGCTGCAAGCTGCGTTTTGGTGTCCGCCTCCAGAGCGGAATGGAGACTGAACGGAGGCAAACTGATGCATTCTGAGCGGGTCCTTTTCCATTCAGAATGCATTAGGGCAAAACTGAACCGTTTTGGACGCTGAGCCCTGAGCGGATCTCATAAACGGAAAGCCAAAACGCCAGTGTGAAAGTAGCCTTACCCTCATCTGCTGAAATTCTCTGTGCTGCTGAGGAACCTTGTTCCTTCTAAAAGTGGTCTCCCAGTTCTCTCATGTGTAGTCCTTCCATAATATATTACCCACCACTAGAGGGAGCTCACTGCAGCTAGTATTGCACTGAATGGGGCTGTATGAATCTGTCAACTCCGTCATGAGAAGCCGTTCAATGCCACTATGGGCCCCATGACACATGCCCTGCCTCTGTGGTAGTTATGCCACCTGTATCCACTTTCACAGGACCCCATTAACATTGCTGTCTGCATTCTCCTGATTACCCAGTTGCATTGCAAGGTCATGCTTTAATACAGCAGGATGTCGGCATTATCTTAGTGCATCTATAGTATAACCTACGCGTTTCAGCCGCTCTAACCAGGATGATTCTTGAACGGTCACACCTCGCGGCTGCAGCCTGTCCTCCTGACGCATGTGGCATATGGCGCGCTGTCTATCTGCAGATGGCTGGGTTGAATAAGGTCAGCGCTAAAGCAATAGACTCGCAGTCATTACCTGCCACGTTCCCTCAATTCTCAGCACATTCAATTACCATCATCTCCGGTATTCACAGCTATAATGATGGTGAAGGTATTACTTGTCATTAGCCAGGCTGCCGGAGCGACAGGTGCAAAGTCCTAATCCCCCGGCTAATAACCGGCAAAATATTAACATTCACCGCAATAAAAACTCACAAAAAGCCGATAAACCGCTAAAGGCCAGCCCTGCAACAGAATCGCTTAACATTTACCGCATTTGGAGACTGAGACGGGATCATGGCTGGGCTTTGCCATCTCCCTGTTCTAGACATGTGATGTGGGCATAAAACGCGTCTTGTAATTTATTTATGAAGCTAAATTACCGGGTGAACGTTGGCAAGGAGTCGTCGTAAATTATATGGGTGATTACAAATGACTCGCTCATTGATTCCCAACTGCTAAACGCTCAATCATTATTAGTGCTGTTACCACCCCTCCCTGCGAACGTTGGCAGTCGCTGCCCCTCGCTCCTGCGTGTGCGCACTGTGACGACTTAACGCTGCACCATCCAAATTCAACCAGCAAACGGTTATAGCGCTCATTATTCTATGCCTCTCACCATGTTCTTAAAGGGACGCTCCTTACAAACATGTTGGAGGGGCTGAGGGGTGGAGCATGACACACGGATACCCTCAGTGTTCCTTTAAGGGATTGTTGCAGATATGACGGGCTACAGAAAGACTAAGGGGTTAACAAATCAACCATGATCCACAACCAAACAGCTTTGTATTAAATCCCCTTCCTCCAAATACCCTAATAACCCGTGTGGAGAAATGATTACTTAGGTACTGGATCCTCCCAAATTATAGCTAGTCTATGCAATGAGTCTCTGCCCTGACTGAGGTAAAGGACCCCTAAAAATGCCCCCCTATCCTCTCCGCATTCCCTGATAACCCATATGGGAAGGTGGTGCACAGGGAAGGGCTTACGAGGGCCTACATATACCCGATGTACAGAGGCACAGGGTCCCCCAAAATCGGGGAGGGTCTACTCAGGGGGCGTAGCTATAGGGGAAGCTGCAGCTTTGGGGCCCTGACCCAGAAGGGGCCCATCCAAGAGGAGGAGGACTAAAGGATTTGGTCAGGGCCCCCTCAACAGTATTACACAATGAAATGACAGTGTGGACGGCGTATGAAACGGATGGATCAGCTGCCGGGCCTGGTCTGAGAGAGCGACCTTTACTAGCCACAGGAATGGGGGCGCTAAAAAAATTACTGTAGGATGGAGCCCCATTCAAAAATTTGCTGTGGGGCCCAGTCATTTCTAGCTACGCCACTGTCCCTACTCTACCTAATAGGGGGAGGGGAGTCATGAAAATGACCCCTTATCTCCATATACCATAATGGATGTGCAGGGTCCTCCAGAATTAAAGATGGTTGATGAAGCGGGTCTCTGCTCCAGTAGGGGAAGGGGGTGTCTTAAAAACGCACCCCCCTTCTGAATCATCTACCTATATCCTAAAAACTATACGGAAAGCTGATGTACATGGGCCCAGTGAGTGTCTGCTCTGCCTAATAAAATGCCCCCTCAATATTTTCCATATACCCTAATAACCCATATGGAAATGTGACTGGGCCCTCCAAAAATAGTACACATCTTCCCCTCCCCCATCCGGAGAGGTGCACTTCCCAGCAGGGGCCCCAGGCCGCCCGTCTATTACTGGTGGGGGGTCCGTCACTGGTAAGCTGGTGGATAGACGTCTGCTCCGCAGTATTTTTAGCTTCCATCCACTTTCCCATCGCTTCCTCGCAGCTGTGTTGTCGACTCCAGAATAGAAATCTGCATATTCATCTAATCTGTAAAGTGTCAGTTACGGATGATTCCAGGTTGGAGATTTGCTTCTTCTGAAACAGACACCCAAAGTAATGTGCGGAAAATTCTGCGGCAGGTGCCGGGCGCTCAGCATTTGCATATCCCATTTCATTCTCCGGTTGATTACAGTCACATTATCGTACCTGTGTGAAGTTGGCACCCCATGTTCTTAAATTTCAAAAAGAAATACACCATTCGTTTGTGCTGCGTTTGTGCTGGTTTGTGCTGCAAAAATGAACGTTTGCGCCGCTTTGGTTTCCGAGATATTGCGCGTTTGATTTGCTGAAACCCGCCCACTTTCCACCCCATGTTTTTAAATTTCAAAAAGAAATACACCATTTGTTTGTGCTGCGTTTGTGCCGCAAAAATGAACGTTTGTGCCGATTCGGTTCCTGAGATATTGCGCGTTAGATTTTTATGAAGCCCCGCCCATTTTCCACCCCATGTTCTTAAATTTCAAAAAGAAATACACCATTCGTTTGTGCTGCGCTTGTGCTGGTTTGTGCTGCAAAAATTAACGTTTGCGCCGCTTTCGTTTCCGAGATATTGCGCGCTTGACTTGCTGAAACCCCGCCCACTTTCCACCCCATGTTTTAAAATTTCAAAAAGAAATACACCATTCGTTTGTGCTGCGTTTGTGCTGGTTTGTGCTGCAAAAATTAACGTTTGCGCCGCTTTGGTTTCCGAGATATTGCGCGCTTGATTTGCTAAAACCCCGCCCACTTTCCACCCCATGTTTTAAAATTTCAAAAAGAAATACACCATTCGTTTGTGCTGCGTTTGTGCTGGTTTGTGCTGCAAAAATTAACGTTTGCGCCGCTTTGGTTTCTGAGATATTGCGCTCGATTTGCTGAAACCCCGCCCACTTTCCACCCCGTTTTTAAATTTCAAAAATAAATACACCGTTCGTTTGTGCTGCGTTTGTGCTGGTTTGTGCTGCAAAAATTAACGTTTGCGCCGCTTTCGTTTCCGAGATATTGCACGCTTGATTTGCTGAAACCCCGCCCACTTTCCACCCCATGTTTTTAACCCTGACTCTAGACCCCCCAGGTGTGCTGCAGCTTGCCCCCCTCCCGCCCCCTTTCACAACTTTTTTTGGGGCACAAGCATATTATATATTTTTTTCTGCGTACGCTGACTGTGGCCGGGACTCTTAGCGTCACTGTTAGCGCATCGCACGCCCCACCGCTGATCAACTTCGGATGGTTGATCAGCGAGTTTGAATAAAAAATAAAATCTAATTTTTGGGCCTTTTTTATTTTTTGGTCTGTAAGGTTTAGGGTAAGTTCCCGAACACTCGTCCCCACACACACCAAATAAAGTTTATCACACACACTCCCCTATGGCCTGCCAGATGTTCTAGGCGGCATATGCCCAGCTTGCCTCCGAGAGCCCCAGTGAGGACGAGGATAACCCCACTTTCCTTTTGTCATCCGCGTCCTCCTCATCATCTAGCAATGATGATGAGACCCCAAGGCGGCGGAGACGCCGCCAGGTGGAGCAAGGAGACCGCCATGCTAGGGACCCTGTGGCCCACACTAGTACGAGAAGGTCTGGGGCTCGTACTAGTTTTCCGGCCCACCAGTTAAGTCCACTGGAGCCCCCTACCGGTGAACTTGCATGGTGTACCCCAGAGCGTTTTGAGCCCGTGATTCCTGATTTTGTAGGCCAACCAGGAATCCAGATTTCCACAGTGGGCTTCACTGAATGCAACTACTTTAGTCTTTTTTTCAGTGACCCCTTTGTGAATCTGATGTTGGAGCAGACGAACCTGTACGCCCCACAGTTCATTGCTCAACATCCGGGCTCCTTTTTGGCTAGGCCCGGTGGCTGGACTCCGGTCTGTGCAGCCAAGATGAGGACGTTTTGGGGCCTCGTGCTGCATATGGGCCTAGTCAAGAAACCTAGTGTCAGGCATTACTGGAGTGGGGACATCCTCTACCAGACCCCACTTTACAATTATGCAGATAATGCAGCATGTCCCCCCCAAGGTGATCCTGCCTATGACCGCCTGTACAAAATCAGGTCGGTCATCGATCACTTTGGGGCCAAATTTGTGCAGGTTTATGTACCTGGAAGGGAAGTCGCGGTTGATGAGTCTCTCATTGCTTTCAAGGGGAGACTCATTATCCGCCAGTATGTTCCCTCTAAGCGGGCGAGGTATGGTGTGAAGCTGTACAAACTTTGTGAGAGTACCTCAGGGTGCACTTACAAGTTTCGTGTGTACGAGGGGCGAGATTCCCGTATTTAACCCCCAGAAGGTTCCCCCACTCTGGGTGTTAGCGGGAAACTTGTGTGGGACCTTATGCACCCACTGCTGGATAAGGGTTACCACCTTTGTGTGGATAACTTTTATACTAGTATCCCCTTGTTCCAGTCTCTCGCCGCCAGATCCACGTTCGCTTGTGGGACTGTGCGGAAAAATCAACGCGGCCTCCCTGCCCACCCCCTCCAGGTACCTATCCCTAGGGGTGCGACCCGTGCACTTACCAGTGGAAACCTGTTGCTGGTCAGGCATAAGGACAAGAGGGATGTCCTTATGCTGTCCACAATTCACGGTAACGGCATCACCCCTGTCCCTGTGCGAGGTACCGCGGCAACGGTCCTCAAGCCTGATTGCATCGTCGACTACAATCGATATATGGGAGGAGTTGATCTCCCTGATCAAGTCCTCAAGCCATATAACGCCATGCGCAAAACCCGGGCATGGTACAAAAAAGTTGCGGTCTGCTTGGTGCAGGTTGCCTTGTACAACTCTTTTGTGCTGTCCCGGAGCGCTGGCAACATAGGGACATTCCTTCAGTTCTATGAGGCAGTCCTCAAGGACCTGATCTTTTCTGACCGGGAAAGAGCAGGTCGGAGTACCTCGGGAACTGGAGGCGCCCGGATCGTCCCTGGCCAACACTTTCCAGGTGTGGTCCCCCATACTGGAAAGAAGGGCGGACCCAAAAAAGGTGCAGAGTGTGTCACAAGAGGGGGATACGGAAGGACACCACTACTCAATGTGACACGTGACCCGATCATCCGGGCCTCTGCATTATTGGTTGCTTCAAGGAGTACCACACTTCCATGGAGTACAAAATTTATGTTCCCCTTCCCCATTTTAGCCACTGACAATCGGATATAAAACTATGGGGATACTAGTATAAAAGTTATCCATGTGCAGGTGGTAGCCCTTATCTAGCAGTGGGTGCATAAGGTCCCACACAAGTTTCCCGCTAACACCCAGAGTGGGGGAACCTTCTGGGGGTTAAATACGGGAATCTTGCCCCTCGTACACACGAAACTTGTAAGTGCACCCTGAGGTACTCTCACAAAGTTTGTACAGCTTCACGCCATACCTCGCCCGCTTAGAGGGAACATACTGGCGGATAATGAGTCTCCCTTTGAAAGCAATGAGAGACTCATCAACCGCGACTTCCCTTCCAGGTACATAGACCTGCACAAATTTGGCCCCAAAGTGATCGATGACCGACCTGATTTTGTACAGGCGGTCATAGGCAGAATCACCTTGGGGGGGACATGCTGCATTATCTGCATAATTGTAAAGTGGGGTCTGGTAGAGGATGTCCCCACTCCAGTAATGCCTGACACTAGGTTTCTTGACTAGGCCCATATGCAGCACGAGGCCCCAAAACGTCCTCATCTTGGCTGCACAGACCGGAGTCCAGCCACCGGGCCTAGCCAAAAAGGAGCCCGGATGTTGAGCAATGAACTGTGGGGCGTACAGGTTCGTCTGCTCCAACATCAGATTCACAAAGGGGTCACTGAAAAAAAGACTAAAGTAGTCGCATTCAGTGAAGCCCACTGTGGAAATCTGGATTCCTGGTTGGCCTACAAAATCAGGAATCACGGGCTCAAAACGCTCTGGGGTACACCATGCAAGTTCACCGGTAGGGGGCTCCGGTGGTCTTAACTGGTGGGCCGGAAAACTAGTACGAGCCCCAGAGCTTCTCGTACTAGTGTGGGCCACAGGGTCCCTAGCATGGCGGTCTCCTTGCTCCACCTGGCGGCGTCTCCGCCGCCTTGGGGTCTCATCATCATTGCTAGATGATGAGGAGGACGCGGATGACAAAAGGAAAGTGGGGTTATCCTCGTCCTCACTGGGGCTCTCGGAGGCAAGCTGGGCATATGCCGCCTAGAACATCCGGCAGGCCCATAGGGGAGTGTGTGTGTGTGATAAACTTTATTTGGTGTGTGTGGGGACGAGTGTTCGGGAACTTACCCTAAACCTTACAGACAAAAAAAAAAAG
The DNA here is from genome assembly GCF_014858855.1 of Bufo gargarizans. Taxonomy (NCBI): domain Eukaryota; kingdom Metazoa; phylum Chordata; class Amphibia; order Anura; family Bufonidae; genus Bufo; species Bufo gargarizans. The sequence goes on along the minus strand of NC_058089.1, from coordinate 11,615,894 downwards.
GCCCAAAAATTTGATTTTTTTAAAAATTCAAACTCGCTGATCAACCGTCCGAAGTTGATCAGCGGTGGGGCGTGCGATGCGCTAACAGTGACGCTAAGAGTCCCGGCCACAGTCAGCGTACGCAGAAAAATATATATAATATGCTTGTGCCCAAAAAAAAGTTGTGAAAGGGGGCGGGAGGGGGGCAAGCTGCAGCACACCTGGGGGTCTAGAGTCATGGTTAAAAACATGGGGTGGAAAGTGGGCGGGGTTTCATCAAATCAAGCACGCAATATCTCGGAAACCAAAGCGGCGCAAACGTTCATTTTTGCGGCACAAACCAGCACAAACGAATGGTGTATTTCTTTTTGAAATTTAAAAACATGGGGTGGAAAGTGGGCGGGGTTTCAGCTAATCAAGCGCGCAATATCTCGGAAACAAAAGCGGCGCAAACGTTCATTTTTGCAGCACAAACCAGCACAAGCGCAGCACAAACGAATGGTGTATTTCTTTTTGAGATTTAAAAACATGGGGTGGAAAGTGGGCGGGGTTTGAGCAAATCAAGCGCGCAATATCTCGGAAACCAAAGCGGCGCAAACGTTAATTTTTTCAGCACAAACCAGCACAAATGCAGCACAAACGAATGGTGTATTTCTTTTTGAAATTTAAGAACATGGGGTGGAAAGTGGGCGGGGTTTCAGCAAATCGAGCGCAATATCTCAGACACCAAAGCGGCGCAAACGTTAATTTTTGCAGCACAAACCAGCACAAACGCAGCACAAACGAACGGTGTATTTCTTTTTGAAATTTAAGAACATGGGGTGGAAAATGGGCGGGGCTTCATAAAAATCTAACGCGCAATATCTCAGGAACCGAACCGGCACAAACGTTCATTTTTGCGGCACAAACCAGCACAAACGAATGGTGTATTTCTTTTTGAAATTTAAAAACATGGGGTGGAAAGTAGGCGGGGTTTCAGCAAATCAAGCGCGCAATATCTCGGAAACCAAAGCGGCGCAAACGTTAATTTTTGCAGCACAAACCAGCACAAACGCAGCACAAACGAATGGTGTATTTATTTTTGAAATTTAAGAACATGGGGTGGAAAATGGGCGGGGTTTCATAAAATCAAGCGCGCAATATCTCGGAAACCAAAGCGGCGCAAACGTTCATTTTTGCAGCACAAACGCAGCACAAACGAATGGTGTATTTCTTTTTGAAATTTAAGAACATGGGGTGGAAAATGGGCGGGGCTTCATAAAAATCTAACGCGCAATATCTCAGAAACCGAACCGGCACAAACGTTCATTTTTGCGGCACAAACCAGCACAAACGCAGCACAAACGAATGGTGTATTTCTTTTTGAAATTTAAGAACATGGGGTGCCAACTTCACACAGGTCATTATCGTCAGCCATGTGCAGACTTACTGGAAACTTAAAACAGGACTTCATCCAGAACGGAGGTCCCGCGGTGAAGCCCCATCCGCGTCCCCTCATGGCTGTGACCACGGAAATATCATAGAATAGAAGGGAACACGTTCCATAGAGGCCGAGCTATAGAAATGGGCCCAATCAGATCCACATGGGAAGGGCTCCCCACCAAAGAGCTGCTGCGATGGGGCAGGAGGTCATACTACAGGTGTGAACGGGCACTACATTACGCACTTTGCTGCCTAGGAACCAATCTAGTGATCATTGACCTATCAGCTTGTTGTATATCAGAAGTTGTGAACGCGCCTGTATAACGGATTACAGCGCCGCCTAGTCAAGTCCTAATGGGAAAATGTGCTTGTTCCCCCAATTACATGAATTCTGGGGCTCCATACCCCCCACTCGTCTCCATACCTGCCAGACAATAACCAAGTCTACTGACTGGAATTACCACTTAGATTCCACGGTCACTACTGACTGCAGCATCTGACATGGGGAAGGGGCCCCCTCTGCACGCCCATCAGTGCCTCTCAATCCTATCAGGGGGGGTTCCATGACGTCGTATTACGGTATGTGATTAAAGGGGTAGGATTCATTAAAGAATCTCAGGTTCAAGTCCTAGGAAGACGAAGAACAATTAAGTTTAATAGAAAATTTGTAAAAAAATAAGAAAGTCCAGCCCCCTAAGAAAATATTTTTTCCACTTAAAATTTAAAAAAGATGTATGGTACCACCAAAATTATAAGGACCTAGTGCTATACGGTATTAGTGTTACTCACTTATACAGTCCTGATCAAAAGTTTAAGACCACTTAAAAAATGGCAAAAACTCCTATTTAGCCTGGCGGGATCTTACCAAGGTTCCAAGTGGAGCTTCAGCATGCAACAAGAAGAATTGGGAGTGAGACAAGACATTTTTTGAGAATTCAATCAATTTAATGAAAACAACGAATAAACTGAAACAGGCTGTTTTTCAACTGATCAAAAGTTTAGGACCACACCTCCAAAAAAGCCCTAAACACCCCCAAAACAGAAATCCAACTTCCAAACATGACCTCAGTAATGAGTAGCTCCGCCGTTATGGTTTCGGCATGCTTGATGCAAGCGTTTCCATGAGGTGAGTGGGAACATTTCTCCAAGTGGTGAAGACGGCCGCACGAAGGCCATCTACTGTCTGGAACTGTTGTCCATTTTTGTAAACTTCCCTTGTCATCCATCCCCAAAGGTTCTCAATTGGATTTAGATCAGGGGAACACGCAGGATGGGCCAAAAGAGTGATGTTATTCTCCTGGAAGAAGTCCCTTGTCCTGCGGGCATTGTGTCCTGTAGCGTTGTCCTGTTACCACACAGACGAGGGCCCTCAGTCATGAGGAATGCTCTCTGCAACATCTGGACATAGCCAGCGCCCGTTTGACGCCCTTGCACTTCCTGAAGCTCCATTGTTCCACTGAAGGAAAAAGCCCCCCAGACCATTATGGCGCCCCCTCCACTGTGGTGCGTAGAAAACATCTCAGGTGGGATCTGCTTGTCATGCCAGTAACGTTGGAAACCATCAGGACCATCAAGGTTACATTTTTTCTCATCAGAGAATAAAACTTTCTTCCACCTTTGAATGTCCCATGTTTGTTTCTCTCTTGCAAAGTCCAAGCGAGCAGTTCTGTGGCGTTCAAGGAGACGAGGTCTTTGAAGCCCTCCAGTCTCAGATGCCGTCTGATGGTTATGGGGCTGCAGTCGGCCCCGCTAAGGGCCTTAATTTGGGTTGACGATCGTCCAGTGTCTTGACGGACAGCCAATTGGATCCTCCGGCTCAGTGCTGATGACATTTTTTGGGGTCTTCCACTTGACTTTTTTGTTCCATAACCCTCAGGATCATTTAAGAAATTCCAAATGACTGTCTTACTGCGTCCCCCCTCAGCAGCGATGGCGCGCTGTGAGAGACCCTGCTTATGCAGCTCAACAACCCGACCACGTTCAAAAAGGGAGAGTTTTTTGGCTTTGCCATCACAACGTGTGACTACCTGACAGAAAGTGACAATGAAATGAATCCACAGCTTTGCACAGATTTGGCCTTTTAAAGGCAGGTGGTCCTAAACTATGGATCAGCTGAAAAACAGCCGGTTTCAGTTTATTCGTTATTTTCATTAAATTGAATGCTCAAAAAATGTTCTGTCTCCCTCCGATCTCTTCTTGTTACATGCTGAAGCTCTACTTGGAACCTTGTTAAGATCCAACAATGTAAAATATGATTTTTTGCCATTTTTCAAGTGGTCTTAAACTTTTGATCAGGACTGTATATCTCTGACATATTCCACAGCGCTGTATAGACATTACCATCCCTCTGTCCCCAGGAGCTCACAATCTATGTTCCCTATCTTTATGTCTTTGGAGTATGAGAAACAAACACGGGAAAAGATGTAACACTCCATGCAGATGTGATCCATGGTCAGATCTAGGATTCCAGTGTGCAGGGCACCAGTGCTAACCACTGAGCCACCACTAACCCCTGAGCCACCGAGCTGGCCATAGTAAAAAGCTAACCTGATTTATACCGCGCTGCTCATGGGGAGGAATTAAATGCAATAAATAATGACGCCATTGATGGTTTTCCCTATTAACCCTGCAAATAATTATAAACCAAAATCATGCAAAAAATAAAATAAGAAACCTGGTCCTGCTGAAGCCCCACAATAGGCTGGTCCTTAAAGGGGTGGCCCAGCTTTCAAGCCTTTTTTTTTTTTTGGACTCTGTTCAGTGGTCTTTCAGACAGATGGACAGAGTCACTCTGTAGCCAGTGACTGGCCTCAGCAGAGAGGTGTCCACAAGCGACACCTGGGGCCAGTCATTGGCTGCAGCGATGCACAGGAGCCCGTCCGTCCAGACGTTTACAGGATGGTGACTGGAACAGCGGGGAGCAGGTAAATGTGGATGGTTCTACAGGTGCAATATGCTGCAGGAGTCTGTTAAAGTCCCAAAGGCAGGGCAACCCCTGCAAGGGGTTAACATTAGTCCATTCCATAGAGAGATTCCCTGATACAACACTACCACCAAAGGCGCCCTTTACAGCGAGGAGTGGCCATGTCCCATACTCTTCCCAAACCCCTCCTACCAGTCACTTCCGTTCTTGCAGTCTGGTAGGACTTGCCCTTTAAATCTCATGTCCTGAATGACTCGCATGTCGGCGCGGGTAACTGGACATACAATGCCTGCGAACACCACAAGCGTGCAGCGAGGCATCCCTCCCGTTAATTCTGTGTGGACTTCAGCAATTACTGCGAGCAACTCCTTCTGCATGAGAGGAAGGGAAATGAGCGTCTCGGGCCTGAGCGAATGTCCGCTTATGAAATTCGTTCACACTTCGTTTGTTGGTGAAAGGTGAATTGCGTTAGGCTACTTTCACACTGGCGTTTTGGTTTTCCGTTTCTGAGATCCGTTCAGGGCTCAGCGTCCAAAACGGATCAGTTTTGCCCTAATGCATTCTGAATGGAGAAGTATCCGCTCAGAATGCGTCAGTTTGCCTCCGATCCGTCTCCATTCCGCTCGGGAGGCCGACACCAAAACGCTGCCTGCAGCCAAACTGATCCGTCCTGGCACACAATGTAAGTCAATGGGGACGGATCCGTTTTCTCTGGCACAATAGAAAACGGATCCGTCCCCCATTGACTTTCAATGGTGTTCAAGATGGATCCTTTATGGATATAGAAGACATAATAAAACCGGATCCGTTCATGACGGACGCAGGCGGTTGTATTATTGTAACGGAAGTGTTTTTGCAGATCCATGAAGGATCCGTTATGCGGGCCATAGACTTCTATTATGATGGAATGCCTCTGTTATGCATTCCGTCATAGAATTGCGTTATGGTCCGTGGTAACAGAATCCATAACGCAATTCACCTTTTCCCAACAAACGAAGTGTGAACGAATTTCATAAGCGGAAATTCGCTCATCTCTACTCGCGATGTCTGGAGGAGCCCAGAGCACAGCACATCCAGCAGACTCTTCAAACATGACCGCAGAACGAGCGAGCAGATTTGTAGATGACTGCAGGAACGGGCGGTGAAGAACCGTCAACTGGGCGCCAATACTTACGGGTCTGGGTGTGTAATAATCTCCTCTCTTCATAGGCCTACCGCCCCGTAAACCGCAAATATGAAGAAAAATCGCCTGCCGTGTTTGTACACAGCTTCCATGCAGAGCTCCGTGTCTCCATGGTTACAAATTTCAAACACGTCTCGTGTAGTTTAACCTTTTTCACGCGCCGTTCCTTTCCATCCGCCTCCTTTTTCGGTCTAGATTTTTAGCAGAACATAAAGGGCAGAGGAAAGTTTGCTACAATGCATCAGTGCATGTAAAATGAATCCGTCTTCTAGACTCTAGAGCAGGCATCCTCAAACTGCGGCCCTCCAGCTGTTGCAAAACTACAACTCCCAGCATGCCTGAACAGCTTACAGGTATAAGCCTACAGCAGGGCATTGTGGGAGTTGAAGTTTTACAACAGCTGGAGGGCCGCAGTTTGAGGATGCCTGCTCTAGAGTCCAAGCTGCAGGTTGTCTAGACTGGATACAATGTAGCAAAAAAGTTATCATAGATATTATGTTTCAAGAATGTTTCCATTAGCTGACAGCAAGCAGAAACCATAAACAACAGTAACGTTTTGTCATGACCGGGGTCAGTTATGTCTTCTTTGCATTTACCTTGCATGAACATACAGAACATCTGTCTTCTTTTAGGGTCCAGACTTGGCCGTTGCGTTTCAGCCCGCCTTCATGGGGACAGTCTCCCGTACAAGACGGTCCGGACGTGCAAAGACAGTCAAATCCGCCTTCTAAGTTGACGCAAGCTGAATCGTTCCAGCACGTGTGAGTTTTTAAAGCGCATTCATCAATGTCTGCAAAGACAAAATGCATTTCAGTCATTCAATTCAAAGTATGTTTCTGACCTTATAGGGGTTGTTCACATTTGGGGACGTTTTCTACAGACACACTGCTCACCCATGTGTCACGTGACTTGTGACTGCTGCAGCCATTTATTGTCTTCAGCAGTCACCTGACCCACGACAAATTGGTGTAGGGAGACCTGGGACCTACAGGGCAGCAATGGAGCCAAAACGCAATGGCAGGGATCAGGCCTCTGACCGCGATGGGGGGCCTGCAGAAAATGTCCCTGGGGGTGAACAACCTCTTTAAAGAAGCACTTCCACAAACATGTTTATTCTCTGACCTGTTAGAAAGGTGCATGATGTAAACTGTAGTGAAGGTAATTTTTCTACTAGTGACTAGAGTTATAACCTCCCTTCTGATCCTCAGCTGTGTCATGTGACCAGCACTCTGACTTTCCAAATAATACAGCATCTTATGTGTGGACAGGCAGTCAGTTTCTCTATGTATTCTTATAGAAGCCTCAATGTCAGTCTCTCGGGAATGAATAGAGAAGTAACTGTCGGTTAGAGAGGCAGAGTTCTGGTCACATGACAAAGCTGAGGATCAGAAGGGAGGTTATAACTCACAGATTTCCTTCAGTAACGTTTACATCAAGTACCTTTCTAACAGGTCAGAGTGTTTAAGTTACATCATGCCATATGTGTCCATCAGATCCAGAACTCTGCATTCAAACAAGGTGCATTATGGGAATTCAGATGAAAGCTCCATAATTGAGTCAGGATTGCAGGGTGTAGAGGATCCACCATTTACAAAAAGTGATAAAGGTGCCTTATCTACCCCTATCCCACACAATCCCCTTCACACGTCAGCATCTCCCATAGAAGTAATCTCTAGTCTACAGGTTCCTATGGTACATGTGGCTGCTGTAAATCAAATCTCTAAATCCTTTTGCGCTGTGCCAGTCTCGTGGAGCGCCAGATGAGCACTCAGTCATTAGTCGCATGCCGGATAGTCCTTTGGCACTTGCTACAACTATATTCTGCAGGTGGGTCTCTTTCTCTTGTAGGAGATTGTGGCTCATCCCTGGTCAGGGCCCCTTACAGGACCGGGCAATGAATTACAAGGCAGATACCAATAGGTGGCACTGGAGAATCTCTAGCCATGGAGCCCCCTACCCCACCCAGTATGCCTGCGTCAGTCACTGCAGGGCGCAAAACGCAACTCCTCCATTTAATGAAGCCTATAAAAATGTAATTTAATTTAAAAAAAAATGCATTTGACAACCAATTTTTCAGACTTTTATGTTGGAAAAAGTGGAACAGGTGCTTTAAAATGATGGCACTCATTCTGAACATCATATTTAGCTCTGCTACACCGCTGCTGCAGCGCCTCCTCCCCCGTGTCTACCGGATAGGCATGTGACATTTTACGGCTTGTGCTGCCAAACAAAAGAAAAGCATGAAGTCCTTCTAAATGTCTCCTCGCTCCCAGATGCGGTTATGAAATATGTCGGCGCGATAAAATGGAGGCCGTGCGCACTCTGATTCATAAAACCCCTCATAAGTCAATTTTAGAATCTGGAACACACAATATCGCGCAGCAATCCTCACAAGTGATGTTTTCCTCCCACAAAACACAGCAATTACTTTATAATGTAACGTTTCATTGTGCAGATTTACGGCGTGGGCAGCAGGATCGGCGCGCAGATTTACCGCCCTAAACAGAAATAAATAAAGGGGGGGGGGGGGGGGCAGTCAGTCTAAGAACGAGAGACGAAGGGACATTCTTATGTATTTCATGCTACAGTTAATCCGATGCTCCTGGGACCTGTAGTTCCACAGCGTGTCACAATTTGCTGTGTGTGCTGGTTCTTGCTCTGCCCGCAGGTGCGAATACTGACAAGTGAGATGCGTATACGGACAGCCCCATCATATGGCATCTTCCATGACGATCCGCTGATCGTTGCCTTCTGGAATCCACCGTAAAGCTGCTGTTACTGCTAATCTGTTTGCGGGGCTCAATGTATGTGGCACCGAGAGAAGTCACCGGGTCACCTGGGGATTCATCACCAGTGCAACCAGTCATCGGCTGCAGCAGCGTGTGTGGTCCCCTATCCGTGCTGGAAGTTTATAAGTGGGTGGTAACAGCAGTGGTGGGGAGCAGATAAGTGATGTCACAGTGCAGGGATAATACACACAGTGATGTCACAGTACAGGGATAATACACACAGTGATGTCACAGTGCAGGGATAATACACACAGTGATGTCACAGTACAGGGATAATACACACAGTGATGTCACAGTGCAGGGATAATACACACAGTGATGTCACAGTACAGGGATAATACACACAGTGATGTCACAGTGCAGGGATAATACACACAGTGATGTCACAGTGCAGAGATAATACACACAGTGATGTCACAGTACAGAGATAATACACAGTGATGTCACAGTGCAGGGATAATACACACAGTGATGTCACAGTACAGGGATAATAATCAGTGATGTCACAGTGCAGGGATAATACACACAGTGATGTCACAGTACAGGGATAATAATCAGTGATGTCACAGTGCAGAGATAATAATCAGTGATGTCACAGTACTGTGACATCACTGATTATTATCCCTGCACTGTGACATCGCTGTGTGTATTATCCCTGTACTGTGACATCACTGATTATTATCCCTGTACTGTGACATCACTGTGTGTATTATCCCTGCAGTGTGACATCACTGTGTGCATTATCCCTGTGCTGTGACATCACTGTGTGTATTATCTCTGTACTGTGACATCACTGTGTGTATTATCCCTGTACTGTGACATCACTGTGTGTATTATCCCTGTACTGTGACATCACTGTGTGTATTATCCCTGTACTGTGACATCACTGAGTGTATTATCCTGTACTGTGACATCGCTGTGTTTATTATCCCTGTGATGTGACATCACTGTGTGTATTATCCCTGTACTGTGACATCACTGTGTGTATTCTCTGCTGTGACATCACTGTGTGTATTATCTCTGTACTGTGACATCACTGTGTGTATTCTCTGCTGTGACATCACTGTGTGTATTATCTCTGTACTGTGACATCACTGTGTGTATTATCCCTGTACTGTGACATCCCTGTGTTTATTATCCCTGCACTGTGACATCACTGTGTATATTATCCCTGTACTGTGACATCACTGTGTGTATTCTCTGCTGTGACATCACTGTGTGTATTATCCCTGTACTGTGACATCACTGTGTATATTATCCCTGCACTGTGACATCACTGTGTGTATTCTCTGCTGTGACATCACTGTGTGTATTATCTCTGTACTGTGACATCACTGTGTATATTATCCCTGCACTGTGACATCACTGTGTGTATTATCCCTGCACTGTGACATCACTGTGTATATTATCCCTGTACTGTGACATCACTGTGTGTATTATCTCTGTGCTGTGACATCACTGTGTGTATTATCCCTGTACTGTGACATCACTGTGTGTATTATCCCTGTACTGTGACATCACTGAGTGTATTATCCTGTACTGTGACATCGCTGTGTTTATTATCCCTGTGATGTGACATCACTGTGTGTATTCTCTGCTGTGACATCACTGTGTGTATTATCTCTGTACTGTGACATCACTGTGTGTATTATCCCTGTACTGTGACATCCCTGTGTTTATTATCCCTGCACTGTGACATCACTGTGTTTATTATCCCTGCACTGTGACATCACTGTGTATATTATCCCTGTACTGTGACATCACTGTGTGTATTCTCTGCTGTGACATCACTGTGTGTATTATCCCTGTACTGTGACATCACTGTGTATATTATCCCTGCACTGTGACATCACTGTGTGTATTCTCTGCTGTGACATCACTGTGTGTATTATCTCTGTACTGTGACATCACTGTGTATATTATCCCTGCACTGTGACATCACTGTGTGTATTATCCCTGCACTGTGACATCACTGTGTATATTATCCCTGTCACTGTGACATCACTGTGTGTATTATCCCTGTACTGTGACATCACTGTGTGGCATTATCTCTGTACTGTGACATCACTGTGTGTATTATCCCTGCACTGTGACATCACTGTGTAGATTATCCCTGTACTGTGACATCACTGTGTGTATTATCCCTGTAGCTGTGACATCACTGTGTGTATTATCCCTGTAGCTGTGACATCACTGTGTGTATTATCTCTGTACTGTGACATCACTGTGTATATCTCTGTACTGTGACATCACTAGTGTATATTATCCCTGCACTGTGACATCACTGTGTATATTATCCCTGTAGCTGTGACATCACTGTGTGTATTATCCCTGTGCTGTGACATCACTGTTGTATTATCCCTGTGCTGTGACATCACTGTGTGGATTATCTCCTGGCTGTGACATCACTGTGTATTATCTCTGTACTGTGACATCACTATGTAGTATTATCCCTGGACTGTGACATCACTGGTGTGGTATTATCCCTGTGCTGTGACATCACTGTGTGTATTATCTCTGTACTGTGACATCACTGTGTATTATCTCTGTACTGTGACATCACTATGTATATATCCCTGTACTGTGACATCACTGTGTGTATTATCCCTGTACTGTGACATCACTGTGTGTATTATCCCTGTGCTGTGACATCACTGTGTGTATTATCCCTGTGCTGTGACATCACTGTGTGTATTATCTCTGTGCTGTGACATCACTGTGTATTATCTCTGTACTGTGACATCACTATGTATATTATCCCTGTACTGTGACATCACTGTGTGTATTATCCCTGTGCTGTGACATCACTGTGTGTATTATCTCTGTACTGTGACATCACTGTGTATTATCTCTGTACTGTGACATCACTATGTATATTATCCCTGTACTGTGACATCACTGTGTGCATTATCTCTGCACTGTGACATCACTGTGTGTATTATCCCTGCACTGTGACATCACTGTGTATATTATCCCTGTACTGTGACATCACTGTGTGTATTATCCCTGTGCTGTGACATCACTGTGTGTATTATCCCTGTGCTGTGACATCACTGTGTGTATTATCTCTGTACTGTGACATCACTGTGTATTATCTCTGTACTGTGACATCACTATGTATATTATCCCTGTACTGTGACATCACTGTGTGTATTATCCCTGTGCTGTGACATCACTGTGTGTATTATCCCTGTGCTGTGACATCACTGTGTGTATTATCTCTGTACTGTGACATCACTGTGTATTATCTCTGTACTGTGACATCACTATGTATATTATCCCTGTACTGTGACATGACTGTGTGTATTATCTCTGTACTGTGACATCACTGTGTGTATTATCCCTGTGCTGTGACATCACTGTGTGTATTATCTCTGTACTGTGACATCACTGTGTATTATCTCTGTACTGTGACATCACTATGTATATTATCCCTGTACTGTGACATCACTGTGTGTATTATTCCTGCACTGTGACATCACTGTGTGTATTATCCCTGCAGTGTGACATCGCTGTGTGTATTATCTTTGTACTGTGACATCACTGTGTGTATTATCTCTGTGCTGTGACATCACTGTGTGCATTATCCCTGTACTGAGATAATACACACAGTGATGTCACAGTACAGGGATAATTGCAAACTGTAACATGTAAAGTTACTCCTTTCATATCGGAGACATAGAATGCCTTCACTCATTTCAACCCATATCTCATTATTCAGTTTTAACTCTTGAGCGCTCTCAAACACTGAGCACCATTTTGGTTTACGTGACGCTAATTTGTTCTTGGGGCGATTGAAGCGCCTCCTCATCGCGCAGTCTCCGACTTTCTCGTCATTGATCGGCTGGTACCAGCTTTTCATTGCTACAAGGATCACTACGGGTTTTGGCTCTAAATAACTGGTCAAATAACTGAAGTATGAACTTGGACGTAAGCAAACTTTTTGGAAAACTCAGGTACACTTTAAAATGTGTGCACAGTGCCAGGTGGCAGCTGTAAAGCTCTGCGCATTCATAGATGGGAAGACGATGAAATATCAGGCTGGCTTCTCGCGTGTCATTTGATTGAAGCTCCGTATAATGAGAAGTTACAGTTGGAGGGGAATGTATTGACCCTATAGATTTACTAGACACCAGATCTGAGTCCAGGGGATCGAGTCTCTTCTCCATAGATACAGTACTTTGTCCCCATATTACCTGCCCCATTTTGGCACCCACTTATCGGAAGCCATGACAACACACCTGGGGTTTGACAAATATGCGAATTACCTGGAGCGTAGGGACCGTTTAATATCCCGGCTTATGATCGGCTCCACTGGAGAGAAGCCTTCACTGTATGAAACCAATTTTACAGATAAAATTCATCACCAGTAGAAAATCAATGGCATATTAAGGATCAGGGGATGGACACGCATTACGGCCTAATTGGATTATACGTCAGCCGGGTAGCCCGTGCTTGGATTCAGCGCCGATCGCCATGTGCGCTCAATCAGACCATGGGCGCTTAAACTGGCAAATATTCTAAGAATTGATTCTCGCTTCCACCTGGAAAATGAATTAACACGTTGCCTTTGTTGTACAGTCGCTGCCTGGGAATAATTGGCCAATAAGATGTAAACATGTCTTAGGAAACCGGATTAGGGGACAAGGTGCGGGCCGGGGCTCGCACTCAAAGCTGGCAGGACTTTACGGATGAACTCGGAAGCCGGTCGCCTGCAGACTGCACGTAATTGCTTTACTTATGACAGTAAAATCTAATTCGCCTTCCTTGCAATTTAGCAGATTTATAGAAAGCCAGATGTTGGCAATTATGGATGCCGGCATTACGCGGATTCTCCGGAAGACTCACTTGTTTGCACTGAACAAAGCCAACTGAATCCATTATACATTTCTCCAGGGAGGCAAAGTGCGAACAATGGTAGCCCATTAGCAGATTGTCAGCTCTGCGCTCCGCGGGAACACCACGTATGGGGAAGTATACGGGTACAGTAGTTATATACAGGTGTTGTGTCTATAGGATACAGTATATGTGGTGGAGGAGTATACGGGTACAGTAGTTATATACAGGTAATGTGTGTCTATAGGATACAGTGTATATATATATATATATGGGGGAGTATACGGGTACAGTAGTTATATACAGATGATGTGAAGTTGTCTGTAGGGTACAGTATGCATATCTCATACAGTGTGCAGTAGTTTTTCTATATATATATATGCAGTATATCATAAGGGTAGTCGTGCGTCTATAGTATATAGAGGTCTAGTATGCAGAGAATGTACAGTAGTTATCATATAGAACTACTTTATATCATACGGAGGATTTAGGGGCACAAACACGTGATATATAAAGGTATATAATGCAGAGTATAATCTTCTTACATAGGGATATATTACTGAGGCAGTATCGATGCACCTATATGATACAGTCCTGATCAAAAGTTTAAGACCACTTGAAAAATGGCAAACAAATCGTATTTAGCACGGCGGGATCTTAACAAGGTTCCAAGTGGAGCTTCAGCATGCAACAAGAAGACATGGGAGGGAGACAGAAAATTTTTTGAGCATTTAATTTAATGAAAATAACGATTAAACTGAAACTGGCTGTTTTTCAGCTGATCCATAGTTTAGGACCACATGCCTTTAAGGCCAAATCTGTGCAAAGCTGTGGATTCATTGTCATCTTCTGTCAGGTAGTCACACGTTGTGATGGCAAAGGCAAAAAACACTCTCCCTTTTTGAACGTGGTCGGGTTGTTGAACTGCATAAGCAGGGTCTCTCACCGCGCGCCATCGCTGCTGAGGTGGGATGCAGTAAGACAGTCATTTGGAATTTCTTAAATGATCCGGAGGGTTATGGAACAAAAAAGTCAAGTGGAAGATCCCAAAAAATGTCATCAGCACTGAGCCGGAGGATCCAATTGGCTGTCTGACAAGATACTGGACGATCCTCAACCCAAATTAAGGCCCTTACTGGTGCCGACTGCAGCCCCATAACCATCAGACGGCATCTGAGACTGGAGGGCTTCAAAACCAAAAAACATCTTCAAAGACCTCGTCTCCTTGAACGCCACAGAACTGCTCGTTTGGACTTTGCAGGAGAGAACCAAACATGGGACATTCAAAGGTGGAAGAAAGTCTTATTCTCTGATGAGAAAAAATGTAACCTTGATGGTCCTGATGGTTTCCAACGTTACTGGCATGACAAGCAGATCCCACCTGAGATGTTTTCTACGCGCCACAGTGGAGGGGGCGCCATAATGGTCTGGGGGGCTTTTTCCTTCAGTGGAACAATGGAGCCTCAGGAAGTGCAGGGCGTCAAACAGCCGCTGGCTATGTCCAGATGTTGCAGAGAGCATTCCTCATGACTGAGGGCCTCGTCTGTGTGGTAACAGGACAACGCTACAGGACACAATGCCCGCAGGACAAGGGACTTCTTCCAGGAGAAGAACATCACTCTTTTGGCCCATCCTGCGTGTTCCCCTGATCTAAATCCAATTGAGAACCTTTGGGGATGGATGGCAAGGGAAGTTTCCAAAAATGGACAACAGTTCCAGACAGTAGATGGCCTTCGTGCGGCCGTCTTCACCACTTGGAGAAATGTTCCCACTCACCTCATGGAAACGCTTGCATCAAGCATGCCGAAACAATAACGGCGGAGCTACTCATTACCGAGTTTATGTTTGGAAGTTGGATTTCTGTTTTGGGGGGGGTTTAGGGCTTTTTTGGAGGTGTGGTCCTAAACTTTTGATCAGCTGAAAAACAGCCTGTTTCAGTTTATTCGTTGTTTTCATTAAATTGAATGCTCAAAAAATTTCTCACTCCCATCTCTTCTTGTTGCATGTGGAAGCTCTACTTGGAACCTTGTTAAGATCCAGCCATGATAAATAGGATTTTTTGCCATTTTTCAAGTAGTCTTAAACTTTTGATCAGGACTGTATATAGCGGTATGTTATACAGGGTGTTACTATATAAGTATATAATATTGATAGAGTGCAGTTATTATATACAATAGGTTTATATAATATGGGTGATGTAGAGGTTTGGATATACTGTATGCTACATAGGGGTATACTGTATACAGAATGTACAGTATTTATAGCTGTATATAATACGGAGAATGAATTGGATACATATTCATCTATGATATAGGGGTATAGAGTACTCAGGGTATATAATAGTGCAATCCTCTTATAGAGGGGTATACAATATCTATGATGTAGGGCTCTGACTATAATATACAGGAATATACAATAGAGTGATTATATATTGGTGCGTATAAGACTAAAGTATGTCTGATGTATAGAGGTATATCATATGGAGTGTAGATTTATACTACAGGCAATGAAAGGGGTATGTCTATTACATATGTATAGAAGTTATCAAATATACAGTAGATAGGGTAAATTACTCTTACCGGTAATTGGATTTTCCAATAGCCTCCACAACGGCATTCACAGGAGGGTGTCCCCGCCTCCAGGACAGGAAACAACGAGGAAGCACAGGATTTAAGGAGCCTCCTCCCCTTACCTTACCAGTCAATAAGAGAGGACACAGAAGTGATGCATAACAAATTATATATTATAGTAAACAAATTACATCATTCATTTACATTTAAAGCTTGGGAGGGAACCCAATGCCGTTGTGGAGGCTATTGGAAAATCCAATTACCGGTAAGAGTAATTTACCCTTTTCCCCGGCGCCTCCACAACGGCATTCACAGGAGGATTAACAGAGTAATCAATATTAGGGGGGGGCCACACTAGATAGGACCTCACGACCAAAGGACAAGTCCTGATCCCTTACTACATCTAGCTTATAGTGCCGAAAAAAAGTCATAGGGTTGGCCCATGTGGCGGCCCTGCAGATCTGTTCCAGAGGGACTGCCTTCGTTTCTGCCCAGGATGAGGCTACTGCCCTTGTAGAATGAGCTTTTAGTACCTCCGGCGGCTGACAGTTCTTGGTAACATAGGCAGAGGATATTATGTTCCTAATCCACCTAGCTATGGTTGACTTGCTAGCCGCTTGCCCCTTATTAGGGCCCTGGAATTGTAAAAAGAGATGGTCCGATTTTCTAAGCGGTTTAGTGGCCTGAAGGTAAGAAAGGACTGCTCTCCTGACGTCCAGATTATGGAGAGTATCTTCCGAATCATTAGAAGGAGACTGGAAAAAAGAGGGTAGGGAGACTTCCTGCTCACGATGAAATCTGGATACCACCTTTGGGAGAAAGGCTGGACAGTGCCTGAGGATTATACGATCATCCAGAATTGTAAGATAGGGAGGCTTGCAAGAGAAAGCTTGAATTTCCCCCACTCTTCTGGCAGAGGTTATGGCAACTAAAAAAACCGTCTTCATGGTGAGGAGCCTTAGAGGGATCTCATCAATTGGCTCAAACGGAGGAGTAGTGAGAGCAGAAAGAACCAGGCCCAAATCCCAGGGAGGAACCACTGGACGAGGGAGGATCGAAGTTCTTCCTGCCCCCCTCAAAAACCGTTTGATCAGAGGGGAATCTGCTAGTTTTACGTCCAGGAAGGCGCTGAGCGCGGAAATCTGAACCTTCAGAGTTGATGGACGGAGGCCTTTTTCTAGCCCCGCTTGCAGGAACTGGAGGACCTGAGGAACATCAGGAGAATCTACACTTCCCAAGAAGGACAAAAAAGCATTCCAGGTTCTCAGGTAGATCCGGGAAGTTACCGGTTTCCGGCTTTTGAGCATCGTGGAGATGACTGCGTCCGACAGACCCTTCTGTTTTAGCAGGAGGCGTTCAGATTCCAGGCCGTCAAACTGAGTTGATTTACACTGGGGTGATTTATTGGTCCCTGGTGGAGTAGGTCCGGGATTGATGGCAGTGTCCAATAAACACCGGCTGACAGTCTGAGCAGGAGTGGAAACCAAGCCCTTCTTGGCCAGAAGGGGGCCACCATAATTACGTGGACCCCTTCTTCCTGAGCCTTTACCAGGACCCTTGAAATGAGGCTGAATGGAGGGAAGGCATAAAGGAGCTGTCTTGGCCACGGCCTGGAGAGGGCGTCTAGCCATACCGGGTGATCCATTTGCGAGAGGGAACAGAACTTTCTGACCTGCTTGTTGCTTTTGGTGGCGAACAGATCTAACATTGGGGTCCCCCACATTCGGCAGATCTGGCTGAAGACGCGGTGATTTAAAGACCATTCGGCCTCCCTTAAGAGGTGCCGACTGAGATAATCGGCCACCACATTTTTTTCCCCCTTGATATGCACCGCCGAAAGGGACAGAAGGTTTCTTTCTGCCCAACAAAAAATGCCCTTTGACACTTCCGCCAGTGAGCGACTTCTGGTTCCCCCCTGTTTGTTTATGTACGCCACGACTGTAGTGTTGTCTGTTAATATTCTTACGTGTCTTGGAGAGGGAATTTTGTAAAGGGAAAGGAGAACTCTGTGGACAGCTGACAGCTCTCTTAGATTTGCTGGCGTCTGTTGTAATGACCATGACATCTCTTGGGCGCCAGTGAACTCCTATGCTCAGGTTCCCTTTTACTCTCCACCAGGTTAGTGACTGTTTTACCTGTCTGGGAACGTGAACCTTTCTGTCTAGAGACGAGTTCTTTCCGTCCCATGAAGATAGGAGAAAGGTCTGAAGGACTCTTGTGTGACTCTGGGCCCACCTTACTGACGAGATTGCGGCTGTTAGCAGTCCCAGTACCGCCATGACGTCTCTTATCGAGGACCGATCTTTGCTGGAAAAAAGAGACACTGTCTGGATTAAGTGAGACTGTTTGTCTTGAGGAAGAAAGGACCTTAGACGCCTTGAGTCCAACAGCACCCCTAAAAACACTTTTTCCTGACTGGGGATAAGGTCTGATTTTTTGGGATTTATTATCCACCCTAGAGTTGTAAGACAGTCCTGGATTTGTTTGAGGCGTGAATGTAGAAGTTGGCGCGACTCCGCAAACACCAGAAAGTCGTCCAGGTACGGGACGATCTGTACCCCCTGAAGGTGAAGAAACTTCATGACGTCTGACATTATTTTTGAAAAAACTCTGGGGGCAGAGGATAGGCCGAAAGGAAGGGCTGTGAACTGAAAATGGGACAATCTTCCCTGATAATAAATTGCGATCCTCAGAAAACGCTGGTGCCTGTGGTATATTGGGACGTGGTAGTAAGCGTCCTGAAGGTCGACGGTAGCCATAAAGCAGTCCTGCGGAAGGATCTGAGTGGTAGATTTTATGGTCTCCATTTTGAATCTTTTGTAAACGATGGATTTGTTTAAGGACTTCAAATTTATTATCAGGCGAAAGGAGCCATTTGGTTTTTTTATCAAAAATATAGGGGAATAGAAGCCTTTGCCGTGTTGTTCTTCCGGAACAGGGATGAGCACTCCTTTGAGGATTAAGGTAGTTATTTCTGACTCTAGGGATGCCTGTTTGTCGGGCGGTTGCCTTTGGTTGATACAAAAAAGACTTGGGGGTGGGGAAACAAACTCTAGCTTTAGGCCCTCCTTTACGGTACGAGTGACCCAAGGGGAGGCGTGAATTTCTTGCCAGGCGGAGGAGAATTGCTTTAGCCTGCCCCCTACCTGGGTTGGCGTGTCACTGGGTAGGGCGGGTAGAGGTTTCTGGCTTAGGAAGGTATCCTCTTCCTCTACCCCTAGAAGGTTGCCATCTTTTTGAGCCATCCCTTTTACTCTGATCAGATCTTGCCCTTTTTTGACTTTGAAAGGAGCGTCTCTGTTGGTAAAAACGGTTATCAGAGGGGAAACCTTTTTTCCTATCGGAGGCCTTCTCCAGAATATCGTCCAGGGCGGAGCCGAACAATCTATCCCCCTCACATGGGATGGAGCACAGGCGGTTTTTAGAACCTGCGTCCCCAGTCCATGAACGGAGCCATACCGCCCTACGGGTCGCATTGGCCAGAGCACTGCTCCTTGCAGAGAGTCTAACCAAGTCGGCCGAGGCGTCTGCTAAAAAATTGGATGCTCTTTTCAGGGAGGGAAGAGAGTTTAAGATCTCCTCTCTGGACGTACCCCCCGACAGATTGCTCTCAAGCTGGTCTAGCCAAACCGAGAGGGTTCTGGCCGTACAAGTGGACGCTATGCTGGGGCGCAACATTGCTGTATTTGTCTCCCAGGATTTCTTTAGTAGGTTTTCACATTTTTTGTCCATTGGGTCTTTCAGGAGACCCATATCCTCAAAGGGCAGCGAGGATTTTTTAGAAATACGGGCCACTGGCGCATCTATTCTGGGAGTTTTGTCCCACAAATCAGAGTCAGATTCCGAAAAGGGGTACTTGCGTTTAAAGGCGGCCGAGACAGTCCACCTTTTATCAGGATCCCTCCATTCCCTGGAAATAAGGGCTTTGAGGTTATTGTGGATGGGGAAGGATCTCTTCTTTTTCTCCCCCAAGCCCTGAAAGATTTGATCGTGAAGGGACTGAGTCTCTTTGACATCTTCTAATCCCAGCGTAGATTTAATATCCTTCAGTAGGGACTGTGTTTCCTCGGGAAAGCACATAAGCCTCCCTGCGGCCTCCTCAGAGGATAAGGAGACCTGATCATCCTGCAACTCCCCTTCATCCAGATCCACCTGCTCTGATATTTCCAGATTTAGGGAACGGGAAGGCCCAGGGGAAGGTGCCAGTTGTCTAGAGTCAGCTGCAGCCTTAATCTCTTCTCTAATGAGGGTTCGCATGGACTCCACGAAGGAAGGGGATTCTTCAGTGATAACCCTTTCAATACATCTAGGGCAGAGGGACTTTTTTGGGTCCGACACCAGGCCCTTACGGCAACCACCACACTTCCGGCGCCCCGAATCCCCTTTGGCTTTAAGCTTCCTGGACTCACTGTCCTAAGGGAATAAAAACAAACTTTGTATAGGCCAAAGAGGGACCCGGAGTAATGGTGGTGAGGGGTCAGTATAGTGAACTACGGACACCCAGCGTGTAGAGGGGGGGGGGGGGGTTCGGGATCCCATAACCTGTATAAACCTACTGCTAGGAAGGACATAAGGAAATAGGGATTACTCCCCCCTGGGAGGAGGCTTACCGGGCTGAGGGCCGAGACAGCGGGATCACCGGAGCGTTTGGACGACTCTCTGTCGCTGGAAGGCATCTCTGCAAATCACCGGCGCAGGAGGATATGATTGCTCTTTTTAAATCTCCCGCCGCGCGCAGGAGCGTCCCGCGAGAACCTCTTGCCCAAGGAGATCTCGCTCCGCTGACGTCACAACGCCAGATCCCGCGCGAGTTCCGACGGACTCGCAAGCCCGGGGATGCCTGAAGACAGGGCTTACTCCGCAGGATCGAGGAGGGGAGGCAATGCGTCCCCGGAGTCTCTCAATCCCTGCACCGACCCTCCTGAACAACAGGGAAGGGACCAGGCCGGTGCGGTATTCAATTTCCTGGATGACCCCAGGAGCGGCTTCCACGCACGTCCGAGGACAGGAAACAACGACTGGTAAGGTAAGGGGAGGAGGCTCCTTAAATCCTGTGCTTCCTCGTTGTTTCCTGTCCTGGAGGCGGGGACACCCTCCTGTGAATGCCGTTGTGGAGGCGCCGGGGAAAATATAGAATACCGATGATGTAGGGACGTATGATACAGTATATAGAGTATATTTAGAACATAGTTGTATATAATACAAGTGATGTATCTACTCTATGATATATAGGGGATATATCGTATATAATACACAGATGTCTATACAGAGGATGTAGGAATGAGCCCATATATATATATATGGATAGTTTAGGGGTGTAAATAATAGAGGTACAGAATACAGGGATGTAGGTGTCCGTCTATATATACAGGCATGTTAGAGAGAAGTCTATAATATAGAGCGGTGATGGTGAACCTTTTACAGACCAAGTGCCCAAACTGCAACCCAAACCCCACTTATTTATCGCAAAGTGCCAACACGGTGATTTACCCTGAATACTAATCTAGTACATCTTTTATGTACTTTATCATTTAGATCTAATACCTGCCTACGTTTAATGCGCTGCGCTGATGAAGGGCAGGAAAAACCGAAGGCATATTAGAACGCCATAGACTTTTTCCATGGTGTAGGTGCCCACTGAGAGGACTCTGGGTGCCGCCTCTGGCACCCGTGCCATAGGTTCGCCACCACTGATACAGAGTATAGAAATATATATTAATATTTTTTTTATATATAATATAAATATAGAAATAAAAATATATAAAATGATACAGAGTATAGAAAACGTGCAGACAGTGGCTGTCATATACAGGTGGCTACATAATACAGGGGTGGGGGTCTATTAGATATAAGTGCATAGTCTAACGGATGTGAAGGGGTTTATTTTAGGGTTCAGTGTGACCGCACTTGTACAATATGAGATATACTTGGGATCAGTGATGTCACTTGTGCCCCATGATATTTTTCCTGAACTCAAGGGGGGGCAGCAGAGTCGGCCGCTTGGATCATTAAAGGCAGAGAATTGCGATGTCAACAGAAATTTGCTTCTAATCCACATTTCCTTTTGTGAACTTCTCAAGCACTAGAAGTCTCCAGGCCTGTAATAACACAAAAAGAATAAGCATGCTCGACTGGCACCTAGTCCTATAATACCGGCGTTCAGTCCGACAGGGAGCAGCATCCACCAATCAGCAGGCAGCGCTCCAGGGTCAGAAGCTGCAGCCAAGGACTTTTCATTCTCCAAATCCAATGAGGAGCGCCCATGATGATTAGATATAATCTGTACTTACTGTTCCGAACATGAAACATTTCACAGGATGGAAAGAAACATTGTGCCAAATGAATAAACCCTCCATCACAGACTCAATTATCCTTCACATTTTACACGTGACATTTTTGAGCGACTGCATAGAACCTAATAATTTCCATATTCCAGGATATTCATAGAGAAGAACCTATATTCCTGCTGTGTGATAACAGCCTACTTTATACACTGGATTTATAAAGGTTACAAAATTATTCCCAAACTACTGTTATAACATGAATAAATGGCAAGAATAGAACTAATACTGCCTCATATGTACAGGAATATAACTACTATAATACTGCCCCCTATATACAAGAATATAACTACTATAATACTGCCTCCTATGTACAAGAATATAACTACTATAATACTGCTCCTATATACAAGAATATAACTACTATAATACTGCTCCTATATACAAGAATATAACTACTATAATACTGCCTCCTATATACAAGAATATAACTACTATAATACTGCCTCCTATGTACAAGAATATAACTACTATAATACTGCTCCTATATACAAGAATATAACTACTATAATACTGCTCCTATATACAAGAATATAACTACTATAATACTGCCTTCTATATACAAGAATATAACTACTATAATACTGCTCCTATGTACAAGAATATAACTACTATAATACTGCTCCTATGTACAAGAATATAACTACTATAATACTGTTCCTATGTACAAGAATATAACTACTATAATACTGCCTCATATGTACAAGAATATAACTACTATAATACTGTCCCCTATATATAAGAATATAACTACTATAATACTGCTCCTATGTACAAGAATATAACTACTATAATACTGCCCCTATGTACAAGAATATAACTACTATAATACTGTTCCTATGTACAAGAATATAACTACTATAATACTGCTCCTATGTACAAGAGTATAACTACTATAATACTGCTCCTATGTACAAGAATATAACTACTATAATACTGCTCCTATGTACAAGAATATAACTACTATAATACTGCCTCCTATGTACAAGAATATAACTACTATAATACTGCTCCTATGTACAAGAATATAACTACTATAATACTGCTCCTATGTACAAGAATATAACTACTATAATACTGCTCCTATGTACAAGAATATAACTACTATAATACTGCTCCTATGTACAAGAATATAACTACTATAATACTGCTCCTATGTACAAGAATATAACTACTATAATACTGCTCCTATGTACAGGAATATAACTGCTATAATACTGCTCCTATGTACAAGAATATAACTACTATAATACTGCCTCCTATGTACAAGAATATAACTACTATAATACTGCCCCTATGTACAAGAATATAACTACTATAATACTGCTCCTATGTACAAGAATATAACTACTATAATACTGCTCCTCTGTACAAGAATATAACTACTATAATACTGCCTCCTATGTACAAGAATATAACTACTATAATACTGCCCCTATGTACAAGAATATAACTACTATAATACTGCCTCCTATGTACAGGAATATAACTACTATAATACTGCTCCTATGTACAAGTATATAACTACTAATACAACGTCTCGAGGAGCTAGCCAGTTGGGAATCCAGAACACACGAGAAACATGTCAAAATGTGGAACCCTTAGTTGCGTTTTCGTATGTCGCCCCCAGTGGTAGCTCAATAAAGGTCAATTGACCCTGTCATCCCGTACTGCTTTGCATTACCTCCAACATCATGATAACTTATACTTCCATATGTTGTGCTTAGAGATCTACATTGTTAAGATTGTTTTAGTGAGGCCCGTTGCCTCGCTGTTCACCATCAGGTCATAAAGACCCCATAAGCTAAGTGACATATGCATATACACATTGCTACAGGTGTAGGATATGTCCTCACAATGATTTATAAGTGCCTTTATATGTGTCTGTTGTGGCGCATTATCTTTTGCTTTGTACTGTGATTATGGCTCCTTGTTTTTCGTAATAACTGTTCATGCTGACAGTACATGTATGTGAGGATGTGCCTATCCTCTTTGTTCGATATCCTGATTTGCACTTTTATAAACTTGTGACTATGTATGTAAAGTCACTTTTGTATCCTTTTCTTGCTTCTTTTCAATAAAAAGAAAATTGACAAGAATATAACTACTATAATACTGCCTCCTATGTACAATAATATAACTACTATAATACTGCCTCCTGTGTACAAGAATATAACTACTATAATACTGCCTCCTATATACAAGAATATAACTACTATAATACTGCCTCCTGTGTACAAGAATATAACTACTATAATACTGCCTCCTATGTACAAGAATATAACTACTATAATACTGCTCCTATGTACAGGAATATAACTACTATAATACTGCCTCCTGTGTACAAGAATATAACTACTATAATACTGCCTCCTGTGTACAAGAATATAACTACTGTAATACTGCCTCCTATGTACAAGAATATAACTACTATAATACTGCTCCTATGTACAAGAATATAACTACTATAATACAGCCTCCTGTGTACAAGAATATAACTACTATAATACTGTTCCTATGTACAATAATATAACTACTATAATACTGCTCCTATGTACAGGAATATAACTACTATAATACTGCCTCCTATGTACAAGAATATAACTACTATAATACTGCTCCTATATACAAGAATATATCTACTATAATACTGCCTCCTATGTGCAAGAATATAACTACTATAATACTGCTCCTATGTACAGGAATATAACTACTATAATACTGCTCCTATGTACAGGAATATAACTACTATAATACTGCCCCTATGTACAAGAATATAACTACTATAATACTGCCTCCTATGTACAAGAATATAACTACCATAATACTGCTCCTATGTACAGGAATATAACTACTATAATACTGCCTCCTATGTACAGGAATATAACATATCAGAAAGCAGATGGTTTAGGCTCCATTCACACGTCCGTATATAATGGGTCTGCATCCGTTCCGCAAATTGCAGAACGGGTGCGGACCCATTCATTCTCTATGGGGACGGAATGAATACAGAGAGCACACTATGTGCTCTCCGCATCCGCATTTCCGTAGCGCGGCCCCAATTTTCCGGTCCGCAGCTCTGGAAAAAAATAGAGCATGTCCTATTCTTGTCAGCAATTGCGGACAAGAAAAGGCATTTCTATGGGGGTGCCGGCCGCCTGTATTACGGATCCGCAATGCACTACGGACGTGTGAATGGGCCCTTATACTGCAGTTTCTGGACGTGTGTTGCACTCGGCAGTGTTGCATTATGTGCAGCAGATACAATATAACTGATCTCCTCAGTCACACAGACGACTGTACTGAACATGCAAATGAACTAATTACTTATTCATTAAATTAAGATATCTCAATTGTAAAGATAATTACATTTAACTTAGATTTAATTGCTGTAAAATAATGTGTAATGTCGCCTTCCACTCTTCTGTTGTTGGAATCTCATGGTACAGTATTCTCTGAGAAAACGTACTGAACTGCGAATTGCAGGGGCAGAAACATCACTTCACTAACTACATGGCTACAATATGTATGGATATATTTATTTATTTAACTATCTATGTATGTATGCATCTATGTGCAACAAGGGCTGTGCTGTTGCACCCAGAGGCTCCACCCCCTGTCTCCTATGCCACGCCCCCACTGCTAACCTAGGCAGTGAAAACATATTCATGCCTGGCCCTGAAGTCTCGTGGGAGCAGAGCCTTTAGGTGCAATGGCATCACCCTCTTTTGCACCCAGGGCTCATTTACATATTATTCAACATTGATTTTATTTATTTTCCTATTGAGGTCACCTAAATGGGACCAGAAACAGGACATTTGGCCGACATGCGCACCTCTGGTATGTCAGGTGGTTTAATGCTGCTAAATCTGGTGACACATGCCCTTGAAATCATCCTTTTAGGGCAGTAGATTGTGCTGTGTGAACAGTGATCTGCTGCCCGGAAACAATAGTAGTAGTGATCGCTCATCCCCATACAGTGGAGGAGATCGCTGCATGTAAAGGCCTCTCTTTCCTCCACTGACAGGCAGTTATCAGGAGATTGTCGAGGAATTATCAGTATCTGCATTTTCATACATAGCACAAAACACCCAGTAACATTGCAGGGGGATAACAAGGGGGCCCCATAGCAAACCAAGGTATGGGGCCCCTTTTCTTCATGACATGTTCAGAAAAGCTTATGATTGGTCTCCCTAATGCACAGGGCTGAGGCACACACTGATGTCACAGTACAGAAATAATGCACACAGTGATGTCACAGTACAGAAATAATGCACACAGTGATGTCACAGTACAGAAATAATGCACACAGTGATGTCACAGTACAGAAATAATGCACACAGTGATGTCACAGTACAGGGTTTATCTACTGTGATGTCACCACACTGGAATTAGATATGTAGTGATGTCACATAATGCACATGAATAGTGTAGCGATGTCACAGCACAAAAACGTTATACGGCACAGAAAGAAACCATGAGGCAGGGCCCCATACTTAAATTTAGAAACTGGACCTCTGGCCATCCTATAGGTGGGGGGCCCTAGGTGAGATCCTGCATTGGGGGCCCAGGTGCATGATGATGTAGCTCTGTCATAGATCATTGGGGTCTCATTATGCCCCCTCTGATCGGTTTCATTTCCCAGTGGGGAGCAGGATACAGATGAATGGCCGCTCTCCTCTGAAATGTCTTCTTTCACAGCCACATCCTATTTGTAGGCCATTTCTAGCTTTCCTAAAGTTCTCATAACCTGCTTATTTATGTCGGGACGAGCTTCCAGTTTAGGAAAGCTGGGGCTCAACCCCTGGAATATGAGGAAAGGAGGGGGGGGGGGATAACCCCCAAAAAAGAGGAATCTCAGAACTCCTTGGATCGAAGTCCAAAAAGTCTTCGAGTAACTGCAGGGCGCCAAAAGGGAGGAGAGACCATCACCAGGCAATAAAGAAAAGGCGGCCGGCTGCCGGTAGTGACTGAATATGTAGAAAGAACTGCTGCATATAAAGATACATCAAGGAGAGAAAAAGGCGCCAATCACCGAGTGAACGTGGTCAAGAATAGGAAATGTAGAATAGGAGCAGTGACACAAGTATAAATATAGTATTGGAAAATATTGTCACCTGGAGTACAAGGAAAAATCGGGATATTAAAATATGTAAAAAAATAAATAAAAAATGATATATATAAATAAATCACTTCACCGGGGGAGTAGTCTATGGGATAAACTCAAGACACTTATGGAGTTGAGCCTATGGGTGTCTTGCGTTTTTCCCACAGACTACCTCCCCGGTGAAGTGAGTTATTTATATATATAATTTTTTTATTTATTTTTTTACATATTTTAATATCCCGATTTTTCCTTGTACTCCAGGTGACAATATTTTCCAATACTATATTTATACTTGTGTCACTGCTCCTATTCTACATTTCCTATTCTTGACCACGTTCACTAGGTGATTGGCGCCTTTTCCGTGGCTGTTCCTTTTTTGCTCCTTGACGACTCAACCCCCGGAGACAGTTGTTGGTCACCCAGCTTTCCCAGAAACAGATATAACTTAAAAACTGCTGAATAAATCCTTAACAATTTTAGAAGAGAACAACCTTCTTTAGGGGGTGTGATGACTTTTGCAACGGGGTTAAATCATGACCTCCTATTCTCTTTTCTGTTTCCAGTGTTTTTCTGCGCCCGTCCTATCATTTGAGGAGCTTCAGGCTCAGATTGTGATTCGTCACTTTTACAGTTGCTAATTGTGATTTGTATGGATCCCGCGGTTCTCGTATTCGCCCATAAGTCACTGGCAAGCAGAAGACTCCCGGCAGTAAGTTCCTTTATTGTTTGAGTAGATTATAACTCACTGACTGTTATCTGCAGCAGTAAATAATTAAAACTGAAATATACGCTCAGAAAAAGGGGGGAAAATGAAGCCGCCATCAAAATGTGACGGATTGTTTTATCTGGAGAGTTTTTAATTCTTCACGTAACTGCTTCTTTTTTTATCGCTCGGAGACTTCAAATTCACCGTAAATGACAAAATTGTGAATAAGAGAGAGAGAAAAAAGCAAACCGTAAGTTTCATCCACCCCACAAAGCAATGTACTGAGCGGGTAGAGCAGCAGTTTGTTCTCCAGAGCTGCTGTTCCCACTATAACAGGGCAGACACACATTCATAGGCACTGCCTGCCCTCTCCTCACTTCTATACAAGTGGTAATATCACAGTCCTGTCTATTTGAGGGGCTTCCATTGTTAGAAAAAACACTTAGTTTTTTCCCCCAAATAAACAATCAGTTTCTATTTGATATTCACGTAAAAAAGGCCGAGCTGCAATGCCAGACACATCCTGTGGACAAAGGTGACAAAACTATGTGCAAATCAGTGGAAGCATGCAGACCACACAGGCTACAAGATGGAACTGCTAGGAAGCTCATCAATCCATCCGCGCCCCGCCACTATGACATGGCCAGGCAGTGAAGATGCCCTCATGCCTGGCCCTGAAGTATCGCAATTGCTCGTTCTCTTCACTGTTAAAGGCTCTGTACACCTTTGGGGGCAATTTTATTTTCATTTTTTTTACTATTTAATTGTACTCATTTTGAGCAAATTTTTTTTTTTAAATTGGTCTTTATTAAAAATATGGCATTCTTTTTTCTGTACAGAGCTGAGATGCTCTAGTAGCAGCCTCTGGATTTTCTGTCTTTTCCGTCAGTTGGGGAGCTGACGGGCTCCTTATCTCTGACATTATAAACACTCATTATAGCCAGTCCTTATCTTACTGATAAGAATGCCGCTTAAATAAGTGTTTATGAGATAGGGGTTATTATATGACCAGCACAAAGTGAAAGTACCAGTCACACAGCTAGAAAAACAGTTAACCCTTTGTGACAGAACAGCTCAATATTTTTAATAAAGGCCAATTAATGATTTTTAGCCAAATATGAGTAAAATGCAATAAACAAAAATTTCCTCCAAAGGAGTACATAGCCTCTAAGCGCAGTACAGGACATGGACTCTGATGGACTCTGTACTGCGCTTGCACCGAACAGTGAAGCGCATGAGCAGTCAGAAGACTTCGGGAGACTGCAGAGCTCGGCATGAGGACGTCTTCACTGCCTGACCCTGTCAAAATGGTTTGGGAGCGGAGCCGCTGTTGCAGCAAGGTGCAATGCCACTGCCCTTGTTGCATCCAGGGACTAATTAGCATAAAATACATTTATCATAATTTCTCCATGATGGAGGCTCCGATGGAAATGGGACCAACACCATTAGAATGTATTGAAAGCGGGCATCTGGCATGTAAGATGGTTTTGTAGTGAGCTATACGGTGACAGCTTCCCTTTAAGGAATACCGTCCTTGTACTTGTAGTCCCCATGAAATAGCAAGTCTGGAGTATCTTAGTAATTCTTGGAACTGTGCATTGTGTCCCTTTATTATCCCTCCTGGAATAATTGACAACTGACCGCTAGCATTCTCTTACTGTGACTGATAACACCCAGTAATAAATGTATTCATGCATTTCCCAGAGGAATAAGAGAGAATTACCTTATTTTTCGTCCCATTAGACGCTACTGCGTCTTATGGGGTGAATACAGGGCAAATAAATATAAAATGTGCGGCACATTGATTATGCTCAGTACATCGCAGGCTGCGCTGCATAGGAACAGCAGCCTGCCATGTACCAGACATCCGAGTTACATGAAGAGGGAGAGCCCGGCGGCTGCAGCGCGTGCTTGCTGATGGGGACTGGCCGCGGCGTGCGCTGGGTGGTAGGGTCAGGTCTGCTGTAGCTGGTGTAGGGTGATAGAGACTGGCGGGCCCTGTCTGGTGCTGGTTGATAGGTACAGGCCGGCAGATTTGCAGTGAGAACTTTGGTGGGAGCGCAGAAGCGGGCAGATGAGGGGCGGAGCAGGCTTTCCTGCCACACATGCCCGCTCCGCCTCTGAGTCTTCACACCGTCTGTTCCTGTGTACAAGGCATGAGGGCTGATGAGAGGCTGGGGGGGCTGATCTGAGGTCTGAATGGGGGTCTAATTTATATTAGGGCTCTTATCTGAGGTCTGATTCGGGGTCGTTCTCTTTGGGGTCTGAGCTGAGATCTGATTGGGGGTCTGATCTGAGGTCTTATTGGGGTCTTACTACTATTGGGGGGTCTGATTGGGGCTGTCAGCTGAGGTCTTATTAATATTGGGGGTATGATTGCTGGTCTGACCTGAGGTTTACTTAAAAATATTTTTTTCTTATTGTCTTCCTCTAAAACTTAGGTGCCTCTTATAGGGCGAAAAATGCAGTATTTCATGGGGAACACAAGTATTTACTAGAACAGTCTTTGAAGAGCCCTTCTTGGCTTTCTGGAGGTAGTCCAGTGGGATACAACTTTTTAGAAAAAAAAAAGGGTTAGGAGATGAGCACAGCCAATCACTGGCGGCACCTGTGACCCGCCTCAGCTTGTGATTGGCTGACTGGGCCTTTCCTGTGTGTCGAGATTGCACCAGTGGTTGCCCAGGTAAGCATGGAAACGGCAGCAGCGGGGGTTTGATGAGGCCAAGAATGCATCTTTTTTATTTTTTAAACCCATTCTGCCCATTTTCTAAAAATATTCATCCTTCTGGACAACACCTTTTAAACTCTACATGGTTCAGGCCTGATCTTCATTGGTCTTCAGGGGGATGTGGACCTCTCCCTGGAATGAATCCCCCCACTATTTGCCAAATGTAATGCAAGCATCAATATAATAAGGAAAGAAGGAGAATGAAAGCACAATTATAAGAGAAGTGGTCGGGCAGGAAGGCGCGAGGGCGTCATTAACATTCAGCACTCGGCTCACAGACAAATTATACAGGAATTTTCCGGCCTTAATCCAATAAAGCATGCGGAGATCCTTAGAAATGTATGGCGAACCATCCACATTTTCCATGAAATTAGACTGGGTTTATTATAAATAATTATCCCGTGGACGGATGACTCCATTCTGGTGGGGAGATCTTAGTGGTTATGGGAGGGAGAGAACCTAATCAACTCCTCCATTAACTGTGAGTCAATCACTGCCGAACCAGGGGGGTCTCAGCAAAACTCAAAATAGTGTTTATTGATTCCCCTAAAACCTTCATCTCTCACAGGAGCTAAGGACTGGTTGTCCCTTCTTCCAGGGATTTCTCAACAGAGGTGATCATGGATGGTGGCATCTTAGCCAGAGGACCACTTGGCTGTGTCTGTACTACCATAACCTCTGAACCTGAAATTTGGGCAAATAAATAGGTTTTACAATTCTATATTAATGATAAAGCAAAAGGGACTTGGGCATATTGGTGGGCAGTAACTAGTGTCAGGCAGCTGCTGCCAAGGCATATGGATTTGAGGGTCCCATTCACTTCAGAAGGCGTTCACCGACCCCTATCCTTCCTGATCCCCCACACAGATGCACAGCCACGCGAGGAGACACCTCTGGCAGCAGACCATCCCTGTGGAGCCAAGGCTGCAGTTTTACATCTAACATGCCCAAAGCCTTTCCTGTCTTGACATCTGCCGTTGGGGAAGAGTCAGGACCCCCCCATAGGTAGGAGATCGGCAGGTTCACCAACCTTCTCCAATGTCTCTGGGCAGCTTTAGGGATATTGGTGACCAGTACCAGACAGCTGCTGCCAAGCTAAATGAGATCAGTATTAGGGAGCAGATATACATCAGTTTAGGTACATTTTTTAAAGTTTTTTTTGGTGTTTCGAAGAGTTTCGCACGTCTTGGACTATGTTAGTATCCCATGAAAGTCTATTTACTGCTAAGTCAGCCTTTGCTACTTCTGTATTAAGGTCTGCCCTTTAAATCTAAAGCCAAATGTAAGTAAGTGCCACTTGTAGAAGGCGTCATCTGTTATATAGCTGGGGGACGCCATGGAGCCCTTTCCACCTCGTGGCTGTGGTGCTCGGGTTTTACAGGTCGGGCTGAATACATTGCCATGGGGCAGTCACTGCCATATCTGGTGAAAGTATTGGCTGAAGGACGTGATCTATGTGAGACCATCCATATTACAAGATGGGTGTAACTACGGGGAGAGCACCTGAGCCTAATGGCATTGAAATAGCACCTGATTGTTGGGGGTGGCCTGGTACAGAGTTTGCTATGAGACCCAGGAGCTTAAAGTGTACTTATCAGCAGGATCAACTCTATTAAACCAGGAAGGGTTGACCCGGCTGATTAAAATGATACCTGTCTTATGAAAATCGGTTGTGGCATTCCTGAGGGAAAAGGCTTATATTCTTTGTGGAAATGAAGACTTCAATGTGTCAATGGGCGTGGCCAAAACAGGAAGGCTGAGGTGCACTGAGCGCTAGGCCCCTCCCCTCGGTGCACTGAGCGCTAGGCCCCTCCCCTCGGTGCACTGAAGCCCTCATTTCCATAAATAATAAAAGTCTTTCTTTCTCAGGAACGCCACAGCCAATTTTCACAAGACGGGTATGGTTTTAATCAGCAGGATTAACCGTACCCGGCAGTATGCTTGGTTTAATGTCAAGTTGATGGATGGTAGGATCTTAGCCCCTTCTGCCCTCCCCCGGGTTGGCGTACATGAACGGCATCGGACACATTCCAGACTGATCATAGTGTTGCCATGCAGAAGAGAGAAGACAGGAGAAGAAGAAGAAAACAGTTGACTCGAGTGAGGGTCGCTTACCAACACAGGACTCCCCAGTAATGGAGTAGGTCCCATTGTCTTGGAAGCCGCTTCTGCACTCACAGTGGTACCATCCCGGAAGGTTGGCACAGCGGGAATGGTTGTGACACTGAATGATCCCTTCTGCACACTCATCAATATCTGCCCCAGAGAAAAACACAACCAGCCGCAAATTAATTTCCTTTGACACTTAAAGAAAAGAACACAGCATTTCTCTGATCCCATAGAAACATCAGGTGACGGCTTTAATTAGCTACTTAACCCATGGCGGTATGTAGAAATTTTCTAAAACTTTCATTTCTATAAATTATAATTTTTTTGCCTGGTGAAGGAATAGAGACGAGCCGCGGGCGATTCATTACCATTAATTACTGGAAGTTCGATCCTCAGATCATTTTCTCCAAGTGCCTCGTCTTGTGCCGCGAGCTCGGTTCTGAGAGCCTTGTTAGAGAGGGCGGCACACGTACTGAAGGGACTGCTTGTGTCACCTTGTCATATACAGCTGCCCAAGGCGGCCATGTTAACCATATCGCTGCCAGTGCCTGTCCTTGTCAAAAATAACCTATTTATAGCAGCAAGTGACCCAGGATAACAATTTGTAGAACAAGACTACTTCTAATAAATGCACGATGGGGAAGTAGTGTCGGGTGCTTCTCTGAGACGGTGCTGAGCATCGCAGAAGCTGAGATACATTGCTGTTCTCTGTGGCATCACTGCTCTTTGAATCTAGAACATACAGCCCATGGCGCTGCTTCTAGGAATAAAGCAGATCCTTTAAGATGCACCTGCGCTATGGGATGGATGACCACGGCCGCCCACGTGCACCCAGGCGGACTGACATTCTTTGTGGTTAGCATAGGGTTTCAGGCAATAAAAGAAGAGAATATCATCTGGGGGTTCAAGAGCTGAGACCCCCCCCCCCCCCCCCCCTCCACCAATTGCCAGAATCAAGAGGCGCTGCCATTTGGTAGTGTGTACCACCCTTCTAGCGGTGGTTGTAGATTTCCTAAACTTGGATTCTCAAAGTCATTTTTGGGGAATCGCCATTGAGTTCAAGGGTGTTGCAGCTTGCACTAAGTCCTCATGCACATGACCGTGTCCATTTTGCGGTCCTCAAACTGCAGATCCGCATAAAACACCTACTGGCTGTGCGCACTCAGCACATGTCTCACTCCCATCGGTAGAAATGACAATTCTTGTCTGCAAAACGGGCAGCAATAGGACATGTTCCACATGTTGGAATGGCCGCACCAATGCAGACAACTCAAGGAAGATGAGGACATCTGTGTGGTGTCTGTATTTTTTTTTGCAGACCCATAGAAATGAACGGGTCCACGTGCAATCCACAAAAAATGTGTATTGGACGCATACCAAACCTACAGTCATGAGCATGAGGCCCAAGGCCAGACACACGCAATCGAGTTCAGTGTGAGGTCTCATTCTGACCTCCGCTCCTCTAACGGATCGCACAGCATTATAATGATTTCTAACGCTGTGTGACCCTGAGAGGCCTGGAATCTACTGAACTGCACTGACATAATGCTGTCAGTGTAATGCAATAGATTCCAGGACTCTTGGGGGGAGGGGGGGGGGGCACACAGCGTTATAAATCGATTTATAAAGTGATCCTGTTAGAGGAGCGGAGATCAGAACGGGAGCTCGCACTGAACTCGCGCTTGTGTGTGTCTGGCCTAAGGAAAAGTTACAAAAACATTGCTACCCTGGGCCAAAGGGGTCTTTGACATAAAAGTAAATGCAGCTATCACTCTGCTGTCTGAATCAGCAGTGGTATCATCCTGGAGACCCCCGGGACCCACCTCACATTGAGAAGAGCCTTTTAAATGTCTCAAGAATTAAATGCCCTTAAAAAATGGAAATGGTCATCCAATGCTTCCTATTAAAACCGTCTTTCATGCCCGAGGAGCCCTTAACCGGCTGAATCTAATGTTCTGGCTCCCATGTCGCTCCATGGCCTTATTGCAGAGAAAAGAGCCGCCGCGCAGCGAACTTTGCGCCCCCTGTACTGTGCATGCACCGAGCATTGGCTATCGCGCTGCTGCGGTACTTCAGGCTGGGTTCAGACCTGAGCGTTTTACAGCGCATTCCTACGCGCTGTAAAACGCTCAACAAGGATAAACCAATGATTCCCTATGGGAATGGTTCTCACCTGAGCGTTTTACAGCGCGTACGATCGCGCAGTAAAACGCCCGACGCCCCAAGAAGTACAGGAGCTTCTTTGGGGCGTCTTGTCGTGCGTTCCCGTACATAGACTTCAGCGGGAAAGCGCGACAATGGGCGTTCGCTTGTCTCTGTATGTGCGATTGCAAACGCCCGTACAATCGCGCATACAGAGCGTACGTTCAAGTACGCTCAGGTCTGAACCCAGCGTCAGGGCTAGGCATGAGTATGTCTACACACCTGGCCTCATCAGTCAAAGAGGTCGGGGCACGGCCTGTAGAGTGTAAGCAGTGCAACGGCCACGCCCTCGTTGCACCCAGGGACTCTTTTTCATACGATTAAAAAGCTGTTTGCAATAAGGCCACGGAGCGACACTGGAGCAAGAACATTAGATTCAGCTGGGAAGGGCTCATTGGACTTGTAAATTGGTTTAATAGGATGGATTCGATGACAGAGTTACCTTTAAAGTATCAACTGTACAAATATCTTTGTCCCAATCGATGCAGGTAAAATTCTCAAATCATTGACTAGACTGGATACATTGCAGCAAACCCTTAATTGTGAGAAGAGTTAGAACCATACATGTTTTCAATCTCTGAATGGAAACTTTATTTCCATTTGTTTTCAGCAAGCAGAGATCTTGAAAGTATTTTTTTTTTTACCATTATTAGCTAGTCACTGGTATACTCAATTCTCTGAGGAACCCTATGACATATAACTAATCCATTAGGCTTCTAAGTCATGAAGCAAATTATAATTAAATACTTTGGGGTCCCCAATGATGAAACCTGACAGCCGCCACTAGGGGCAGCTGAATTAAGACAAAATTATTGGGTTCAATAAAAAATGTATAAACTGATCTAAAGCCAACATATACACAGCAGAGGTGTACAGTCTGTAGTAGCCCCCACCTTCCATGCTTGCACAGTGTTTAGAATATAGCTTTACATAGGTAAGAGGGAAGTCCTTTCTGGTGCACAGCACCAAAGCCCCTTCTTCATTTCAGGCAGCCAGAATGGTATCAGTCACCACTAGGGGGAGAGCACAGAACTCTACAGCTTCCATTGAACTCCATAATAAGTGACTGTTCTGTGAGCTCCCCCTAGTGTTGACTTCAGGCAGACAGAAGTTTAGCATGTAACTTTGTGTGACAGAAAATATCCCTCTTCCCTCTATGAAACTACACCAGAAAAACAGCAAGCATGGAAAGTAGGGACTACACATAAATATTCATTGTGATTTCATTTTGTAATGTGAAATGTACTGACACGGCGTAACATAAAGGGCGTAGCGGATTATCTTCTGCTGCCCTATACTACATCTGCGGGGATACTTTGCAGCACAGTTTCTTAAACATCCAATTAAACAGATTATAGATTACAGGCACAATACTGAGTGGTAATCATTTGCGTTGCGGCTTTTTGTGTCCGTAATATATAAATAATTGAGGTCCCCGCTGAGCCCGGCCCAGCACATCACATACTGGTGTGGAGAGAATTACACTGTACCCAGAGGCAGGGAGAAAACGGGAGGAATGCTGTGCTGCAACTCCGACTGCGAGACCTTCATAGGGACAAGGACAGAGCCATAGATTACAGCGACGACACTGCGCGTCCTGTGCCTGCGCCCCATCCCCCATCGCTGAGGTCTCTGCCTGAGCTTTACATTAAACTCATGAATTATTATCACAGCTCTGCAGCATCTGATATGGAGCCTTCTGTCTAGAACAGGGATGTCAAACTCGTGGCCCTCCAGCTGTTGCAAAACTACAACTCCCATCATGCCTGGGCATACTACAGCTATCGGGGAATGATGGGAGTTGTAGTTTTGCAACATCTGGAGGGCCATGAGTTTGACATCCATGGTCTAGAACCTGACACGTATATACACAGGGCGAGTCCGGAACCAAATATAGACTTCTGGCCAACCTGCCGCCCTCCAGCTGTTGTAAAACTACAATTCCCACCATGCCCTGCTGCAGGCTGATAGTTGTAGGCTGTCTGGGCATGCTGGGAGTTGTAGTTTTGCAACAGCTGGAGAGTCGCAGGTTGGCCAGCCCTGCTTTAGATGCTTAAAGGGATTGTTCTGTTTGGACAGTGTTTTTGTGCTGGGTCGATCCGCTGATAGTAGAGGACGGGGCCTGGATGCTGTTCCACCAGAATCATCTTTTATTCCAGGGGAACCTGTCGGCAAGTGACTAATTTGCTGGAGGGAAGGTGAATCATTACACAGCGCCCCCTAACATCAATCGGTGACCCAGCTATTTAGAGATCCCATAGACCCGAATGGAGCGTCTTGGAGTCACAGTATAACATTCCCAGGTTTTCTCTCAGCTTCTGAATATGTAATTCTCTTACATGGGCCCCTATGAAAGGCACAACGTGGGGCCAGTGGTCACTTAGGCTTGAAGACTTTAACCTGTGGCTCTTCAAGTATTGCAGTTCCCAGCATGCTCTGATTCAGAGCTCACTTTGTCCCATGTTGACGCTCTCTGCCCCAAAAATATAAAACATGATCCAGCTCTAGGACCTAGCGGCCACCTTCGTTACAATGGCCTGCATAGATATGCACCACCAGCCCTAATAAAACCTGAACAGGACAACGCTAGATCTCCTTGACGTCTCCTGTTAAAGAAACACTGAAGGGGCGGAGCATGACACAAGAGAGAACCAATAAGAGTGTATAATGGGTCATGCTCCGCCCCCACAGATCCTACAATAACAGTCTGTCCGGCTTGCAGTGTTGTTTTGAGCAGCATTTAAAAAAAAATTACAATGAGACTTTTTTGTACTGGAGTTCCCCTTTAACTGAGACAAATACATGAAATTGCATTATTTTCTCCACTGTACACTTGCAGATATAATTAGGCGTCTGTACGCCAGCGTTATTTTCATCCTGGCAGTTCTCTCGCTCGGTGATTCACCTCCCGGTGTCTTTCTTCATCAGCTGAGCCCAGGTTTGTTATTGAAGCTACTCTACTTGAGTCAGCAGTTAAATGTCGCTTTTATAATAAGATGCGCAGCGCGGCGGCACGTTAACTGTGATCATAATAATGATGATTACTGCTCTTAGTCAACTTGTGACAGTGACTCAAGAATCTACCGAGATGCCTTATGTAATACTGCACAATATTAGGAGGGATGGGGTGGTCGGGGTGGACGTACTACATGTTGTGGGGTTTCGCTCTGGTAGATAGGGTACGCGGGCGCAGTACAGAGGCAAATACAAGTTCTTAACTCAAAACGTCAGTGTTTATTCACACTTGACGCAATTGCACAAAACAGCAGTAACTTTACAGTCTTGGTGTTAATTCACACACTATGGAAAGTTCATATAACACAAGTCATCTTGCTGGCAGTTCTGCCCCCAGTAGTCCACAGCAGGCTTTAGGGGGCCTGTTTCCCCAACGTGCGGCTCTCATCCCTCTAGCACGGCACAAAGCCTCAGATCCCAAAAACAGAGACATCTCTGCTGAGCCCAGCTACCTATTTAAGGACAGCCAGGTGCTGCCAAAACCCGGAACGGCACTTTAAACTCTGGTCTGGTATTTGATCTCACCTGGTTGGAAACCAGCCCAGCCGCACATGCTGGGGGGAAAATACCTGCCTTGCCAGACACAATACCTCAATGTGTCACAATGTGTAGCTGAATAGGAGCTCTCTAGGTGTGGGGGGCTCACCACTAACACCACAGAACGCAGCACTGGGTGATAAATTGGCTCACTGCTGGATTGGAAGGCAACACGGGCTCATGAGTGATGGATGTGCTCAAGGAGATCTGTGACCACGGCCAAACATGCACCCCCCCCCCCCCCGGCCTCCCGGTACATGCATGCTTGGTTCAGCTGGGCGCCCATGTATACAGTAACATACAGTGTATATCCCTTGATAACAAAGGATCTACAAGTTTTGTGAAATAAATATTTCAACGAACATCCAAAAAAACCTCCACCAACCCAGTGTCGGACATGAATAGCCCGACCTCTTCCTCCTACCATACATGGACAACCATGGAAGGATCTTCTCACTGAAGACTAATGAATTCTCCCTCCTTTATCTCGAGCCTTTTTTTTTTTTATCTCCCGGACATGACCCGATGGCCGCACTTGTCAATAGTCAATTTACAGAAACCTGCAGTTCTCAGCTTCTCTATCTTTGAAGGTGGAAAACCTCTAGCGAGATAACAGTCAAGAGTTAATCTGTCAATCTCCAAATTGTCAATTCTCTCCTTCCAATTATTTAGCAGCGTCCCTTACTTTCATTTAAGAGGAGCATGACGTTATTAATGGGGTCATCCCACCATAAGAAATGACCACCTGTCCGCAGTATCTGATGAGGTGGGACCCCCACCAATCAAGTACTGGAGCCCTCGGAGTGAATGGTCATGCATACACTGCCGCTCAAGTCTAGAGGAAAAGCCAAGCACGATGCTGAGCTATCTCCAGCAATCCCAGGGAGTAACCGCGCACATACGTGCCTGCCGCACCAGTCACACCATGGATTCAGATATCACTCGGCTCCCACCAATCAGAAACTTAACCCTGTGGATAGGGGATAGGTTCTTATTGTAGGACAACCCCTTCAGATTTGACTTTTAGTGGCTAATTGACAACTACAGATCCAACCTGTGGTATAAAGCAGGCTATACACATTAGTATAATGTCTTCCAAACCCACCAATATTGGTGGGACCATCTGACAATCTAAAGTGTATGGGTTGGTCTCCAAACACTCCCCGATAGCAAATGTCATGGGAAAGAAGGATCAGGCTGTTAGATTTCAACTTGCTTGATCCTTTGGTTCACAGAAAGATAAACCCTGTTATCTGGCAGTGGCCCACCCACTTAGAACCGGTGCTTGCCAGCAGCCCACCCACTCAGAACCAGTGCTTGCCAGCGGCCCACCCACTCAGAACCAGTGCTTGGCAGCGGCCCACCCACTTAGAACCAGTGCTTGGCAGCGGCCCACCCACTCAGAACCGGTGTTTGGCAGGGGCCCACTCAGAACCGGTGCTTGGCAGCGGCCCACCCACTCAGAACCGATGCTTGGCAGCGGCCCACCCACTCAGAACCGATGCTTGGCAGCGGCCCACCCACTCAGAACCGATGCTTGGCAGCGGCCCACCCACTCAGAACCGGTGTCTGGCAGCGGCCCACTCATTCAGAACACATGCATGCTTGACTTAGCATCCATATATATGGAAGGGATAGTTTGTCCAGCCGCCCTCTATCTAGAATGTATGGCCAGCTTAATAGGCCTTTAGGTCGCCCTAGGATGGTGGGTGTGAAATACTCTTGATGCCACTGCTCTTATCAGTAAGGGGCTGTGACACCAGAAACAGCAAATGATCTCCCTCCTCTGCAGTCAATCACCGGCAGATGATTCTTCTCACAGTCCTTAAAGACTCTGTCTCATTCGGAGAAAATCCTAAAGCCTCCGATAATAGTGTAATATTGCATTAAAAACATACGCTGCACTAGCAACACTTCACTTCTAGATCCACACTCTGACAATCGCCAAACACTTCAGTCCTCCTTCCGTTACACCGAGACTCACTCTCCTTTAATTAGACCTTTTCTCCATATGTTTCATTAGAAAGCAATAAAATAAAAAAAACACACACAATGGTGCAGCACTGCAACTTCTCAGTAATGAAAACACTTTGTTATACTCACAAACACACAAATCAATGTAAACCTCTTCCTCAGCGACTCCAGACTCGTCGACCTTGCAGTCCGGCTTCTCAAGCCTTCCCCTTCCTTTCTGTATGTGCAGGCTCTCCTCATTATATTAGGACATTACAATCATATATTTCTCTCTCTATTATCGCATAAAATACTTTTCTAATTAAAATAAGTTACATAAAACTCTATGCGACTCAATATAAAAAATAAAATAAAAAAAACAACAACAAAAAACACCACATGATATAAAACTCCCATGCACACAGGCATAGTGATTTTCCGCTCATCTGATGCACTTGGGACTGGGATCAGCAACCCCGCCACTCCAGCTGTTCTAAAACTACAACTCCCAGAATCCTCCTTTCACTTCTATGGGAGTTACAAGAACAGTGGTGTAAGTGTGCATGATGGGAGTTGTAGTTTCATAGCATCTGGAGTGTCGAAAGGTTGCTGATCCCTGACTTGGGATATTCAAACCAAATTCCCTCACACACCAGAGCATGTCCTAGTATAACCTACAACACTGTTCACATTAAACAGCAGGGGGGGGGGGGATGATTATGATATTGGTGATTAAGGGGAAATGGGGGGGGGGGGTTGGTGCTTCCTAATGACCCCCTCTGTCCTGTCCTCTGTTCCAGTTATGGAGCATGTAGGAGAGCCGTGCGCAGCCACCTCCCTTGTAGACGGTAATGGGACCACTTTGAGCTCTCCATCGCCTTCACCCTTGCACCGGCCCACCCTCCTTCAAGGCTCTATGTACAGTCTCGAGGCTGATATCTAAGGTTGAAGGCTTGAAAAGAAACTGGTGGGGAGAACTGAGGGCAAGATAGTAACTATGGCCTCAGCTGGTTATTCCCTCCCAAAATTTCCACCCCATAACTCCTAAGAAATGGGCAATTCCAGGCCACAAGAAGAGTTCTAGGTCTTACCACCGACTATAAGATCCATACTGCACAGTATGAATGGTGTCTTATAGTTGGCCCTACCTATTGGCGCAGGTATAGTTTACAAAAATGAATGCCCAGAAAAGTATAGGTTTGGGTATTGTTCAGATTTTTTTTGGGAATGATCTATCAATCCCTTCAAAGCATATAACCTTGGTCGAACCGAGACGATCCCTTTGCGATGGCGCCAGTACTCTATAGGTGGAAAGACCCGATGACCTATTGTTTTTTCTCTGGTTTCAGGTCACCCATACGGATACATTGCGGGCAGGTTACCCATGCAGCCACTGCATTAACTGCTTTGGAGAAAAATCTTTTTTTTTACATTTTAATTACATTTCACGGCAGACACATATTTCAGCATTGCTTCCTGCGCATCAATACTTCAGGTAGGTCTGAAGAGTGAAGGTCGTGACCTATTGACTAAACATCAAGTGGTGGGAAACCTTTCCTCGGTAAAACCATTGATTTTATCTTGTAAGAAGAAACCTCAAACCAACTGGAAGAGATTTTCTTTTTCCTGCAGAATTACAGGATTTCATTATTATTCCCTCCTGAAATCCGTTGTCGGTCTTCACAGACTCTTGCTTTGTTTATTACATCTCCTCGGCAAACACCCCCTAATCTGGGATAACCTTGTCGGAGGGCGGCTGGCACCGGACTGGCGTCTCCCCGTGCACCGCAACGTGAGGTGTATAAGAGGGCAAATTAATATCACAATTATGCTAGATGTAATAAAAAAACGTTCCATTCATGCTGCAGGTGAGAACGCTGCCACGTTACTGGACATTCAAGACCGTATTCGGAATGTATAGCAGCCGTACATATACAAATCCTGTGGAGGAGGTTTATCATCTCCCTTGTGCCAGAAAAGTGGCTTTAAAAAGTCGCAAGGTGCATGGTTGCGACTTTTTAAATGCGACATCAGTGCCTCTTTTCACTCCACCCTCACCACCTTCCCAAAAGGCGGCGCGGCCAACAACAGAGACAAATTTATCTTCAGTTTTCTGGTGCAAATGAAGCTCTGAGCAGGCGTTTGGGCGCGCAGACTGCTGGATGATGAGGTCTGCGCCTTATCATACACGTGGTGCATCCCAGTGCA
Organism: Bufo gargarizans; assembly: GCF_014858855.1. Lineage (NCBI taxonomy): Eukaryota > Metazoa > Chordata > Amphibia > Anura > Bufonidae > Bufo > Bufo gargarizans. The sequence continues at coordinate 11,573,286 of NC_058089.1, read as the reverse complement.
GGAGATATCAAGGCCGGCGCAGAAAGCATCTGTCTTGATGAATCTCCCCCAGATCTCATAGCCCCCAGCCCACCCAGTTTATCAGTACACGAGGCAATCACTCCCAGACAATACAAAGCCTTAGATTTCTGGCAACTATTTGTTTCTTAAGCATAAAAAAATTGTCGCCCTACACCTCCCCCACCTTTAACCAACTTGACGGTTGTCAGAAAAAGTGACATTGGTGCTTCATAAATGTTGGCCCTCGTTCTGACCATATTTGTCAATGTAATCACATCGGACAACTGGCAAAATAGACTGATAAATCTGCTGCCCTTCTTTGGAGGCCTGCAGCCACCACCAGGGGGAGCTCAGTGCACAAGAATTCATATCCTTTCCAGGAATGGAAGCTGAAATAATCTTTTTGCATTCAGCTCCACCTAGTGGCAGCTGCATGAAAATGGAGTGTTTTCTTGTTGGGAAAGGAGTTCAGCAATAGGCCCCTAGGCCCTGTAGCAGTTGCATGGTCTGCTTGCATTGAAAGTACACCACTGGGACCCCAAGGTTATACCAGCACGTTCTACATCACTATATACAAGAAGGTGTATTAGTTATACCAGCTGTACATATATAATTATATACAGGAGAGGCCCAGGTTATACCAGCTGTACATATATAATTATATACAGGAGAGGCCCAGGTTATACCAGCTGTACATATATAATTATATACAGGAGAGGCCCAGGTTATACCAGCTGTACATATATAGTTATATACAGGAGATGCCCAGGTTATACCAGCTGTACATATATAGTTATATACAGGAGATGCCCAGGTTATACCAGCTGTACATATATAGTTATATACAGGAGATGCCCAGGTTATGCCAGCTGTACATATATAGTTATATACAGGAGATGCCCAGGTTATACCAGCTGTACATATATAATTATATACAGGAGAGGCCCAGGTTATACCAGCTGTACATATATAATTATATACAGGAGAGGCCCAGGTTATACCAGCTGTACATATATAATTATATACAGGAGATGCCCAGGTTATACCAGCTGTACATATATAGTTATATACAGGAGATGCCCAGGTTATACCAGCTGTACATATATAGTTATATACAGGAGATGCCCAGGTTATACCAGCTGTACATATATAGTTATATACAGGAGATGCCCAGGTTATACCAGCTGTACATATATAATTATAAACAGGAGGTGCCCAGGTTATACCAGCTGTACATATATAATTATAAACAGGAGGTGCCCAGGTTATACCAGCTGTACATATATAATTATATACAGGAGATCCCCAGATTATACCAGCTGTACATATATAATTATATACAGGAGAGGCCCAGGTTATACCAGCTGTACATATATAATTATATACAGGAGAGGCCCAGGTTATACCATAACAGGATCCTGTTAATCTCACATCCAGGGTCATGACCACTGCTGGACCCACACGCACCCTGATCTGCTTTCTGCGGCACCACTGCAGCCCGTGAAGCGTTCCCTCCTGACCCATCATAGACATCAGCTACATTATAAAAACAATAATTACTCGACCATTTTAATTTACGTTGTGAAATTGTTTCCATTTCTCAATAAACTAATAAATTAAAGGTTCTCCTCGCCTGAGCGGCCCCGCTCTTTACATAGTTTCATATTCCACTGCACATTATTAATTATTCTGTTATCCAGAGTCAGCAGACATACGGACAATTACACTGCTGAAATTAATCCCTAGGACGGAGGGCACGCTGCAAGAAAAAAGTGCATCATGTAACGGTGTGTGAAGGAATCGGACCTTTTCCATTGAATTCATTAATCCATCTAATTCATAATAAAGAACTTTTTTTTTTTTTTATATGTATGTTTTTTTTTTGTCAACTTCTTTTATTTTAGTCAAATTTTGTTTCACAGTTCATCAGATTACACTAATCACACCGTAATTACACAATCCAGAAGAAATCCAGAATCATCCGGCACAGATTCTGTGTAATCAATCTTCTTGTAGAACTGTTCTAACATAACGGCTCTATTTTTGAATATAGAAATACATTATAGTAGTTATATTCTTGCACATAGGAGCAGTATTATAGTAGTTATATTCTTGTATATAAGAAGCAGTATTATAGTAGTTATATTCTTGTACATAGGAGGCGGTATTATAGTAGTTATATTCTTGTGCATAGGAGCAGTATTATAGTAGTTATATTCTTGTATATAAGAAGCAGTATTATAGTAGTTATATTCTTGTACATAGGAGGCGGTATTATAGTAGTTATATTCTTGTATATAGGAGCAGTATTATAGTAGTTATATTCTTGTACATAGGAGCAGTATTATAGTAGTTATATTCTTGTACATAAGAGCAGTATTATAGTAGTTATATTCTTGTACATAGGAGCAGTATTATAGTAGTTATATTCTTGTACATAGGAGGCAGTATTATAGTAGTTATATTCTTGTACATAGGAGGCAGTATTATAGTAGTTATATTCTTGTACATAGGAGCAGTATTATAGTAGTTATATTCTTGTACATAGGAGGCAGTATTATAGTAGTTATATTCTTGGACACAGGAGCAGTATTATAGTAGTTATATTCTTGTACATAGGAGGCAGTATTATAGTAGTTATATTCTTGTACATAGGAGGCAGTATTATAGTAGTTATATTATTGTACATAGGAGGCAGTATTATAGTAGTTATATTCTTGTACAGAGGAGGCAGTATTATAGTAGTTATATTCTTGTACATAGGAGGCAGTATTATAGTAGTTATATTCTTGTACATAGGAGGCAGTATTATAGTAGTTATATTCTTGTACATAGGAGCAGTATTATAGTAGTTATATTCTTGTACATAGGAGGCGGTATTATAGTAGTTATATTCTTGTACATAAGAGCAGTATTATAGTAGTTATATTCTTGGACACAGGAGGCAGTATTATAGTAGTTATATTCTTGTACATAGGACCAGTATTATAGTAGTTATATTCTTGTACATAGGACCAGTATTATAGTAGTTATATTCTTGTACATAGGAGCAGTATTATAGTAGTTATATTCTTGTACATGGGAGCAGTATTATAGTAGTTATATTCTTGTATATAAGAAGCAGTATTATAGTAGTTATATTCCTGTACATAGGAGAAGTATTATATTAGTTATATTCTTGTACATAGGAGCAGTATTATAGTAGTTATATTCTTTTACATAGGAGGCAGTATTATAGTAGTTATATTCCTGTACATAGGAGAAGTATTATAGCAGTTATATTCTTGTACATTGGAGCAGTATTATAGTAGATATATTCTAGTACATAGAAGCAGTATTATAGTATATTCTTGTACATAGGGGGCAGTATTATACTAGTTATATTTATGTACATAGGAGCAGTATTATAGTAGCTCTGCTGTAATGAAGATCTTAGACTTAGTCTGTCAAAACAGCATCAAACAGGCTTAAAAAAATAAAATCCCCCAGAATAGTGCTGATATCAGTTGTCTCTCCTCTTCAATCTTCTTGCGGCTCATACAAAGCAGTCAGCAGGGGGCACCAATGAGCACAGGAGCTTGTGGTGCAGCCTGAAGCATGATGGGAGTTCAGAATAAATGCTGCGTTCATTACAGTGTAACTCGGTATTAATACATTTGTAATATTGTTGCTTTTCCTCTCGTAAAAGACTCTTTGATAAGTAGGATTTCTGTGAAGTCTGAGGCTTCCAGTAGTGCTAGGAACGTCTTACAGAAGTAAGGTTTTAATAATATTATGTGACATGGTGACAGTGATACGAAGGATCCAGCACATCACTGTGTACAGGAAATCAATAAGGAAGAGCCTCTGGGGTGGTCAGCAAGCCCACACTATTCTTAGCCACCAGGACATGGACAATATATCACTGCTGACAGATACAGGACAATATGTGTAAATTTATTCAGGAAAGAATGAAGTGGGAAGACGAGCCTGTGCCGTAAGTACATTTGTCAGTATGGAAATGTCACAGAATATTCCAGGGTGGGGGAGACACAAATGGTGAAGATTTCTTGGAAAACAAATCTAAATTTCAAATGTTGCAGAATTTACAGAATGCTGGCGTTTCCATGGTGCCGGACCCTTGTATATTGATATTTATTAAAGAATGGTGGAGCCATTGCCAGCGGCCGCTTCCTGTCCGGCCATAAGGTTTGGTAAGGACACGGATGATGGGTGATGTGCTTCAGTTGGCAGGCGAGTTCTAGTGTATCCCAAACTCACGCAATTCAGGATTGTCCTCCTCAAACTTGACAAACCACATTTTTCATGGACCTCACTTTGTGTTCGGGTTTGATGTCCTGCTGAAACAGGGACCGACCTCCAAACTGTTAGGATTTCCCAAACTAAGGGGCACAAGCCATGAAAAACAGAAAAGACCGAAATTTCTGCTTTTCTCAAACCTGACATTTGGCTCCAAGCATTTGACCGTTTTTTTTAGGTATCCACCAAACCCAGACCTCCCTTTTTAAGGAGGACATGCACTTTCAATAGCTATCTGACAAAGGGTTGTTTGGCCGGCATAGATTCCCCCTGACTTTCCAATGCACATGCATGCTGGGCCTGACTGAGCGTGCATGTGTTATCAACAAGGAGAGCAGACTTGATTCCAGGCCCCTCTGTAAGAAGCATTGGGCATGTTGAAATTCCAGTCCCCCGACATCTGCCATCGATGGAGAATGGGCGATATGACTACATATCGGTCTCTAGCAAGGACGAAAGATCTCACCTGTTGTACCGGAGGAATCCTGTGACAGAACCACCTTGCGTCATGTCCGTGAGGTCTTCAGTTATGAAACACGTGGATTATGTACGGCCTTATATAAAATGGATTGTAGCAGTTGGGTGCAGCCGAAATAGCGAATATCAACATGTGTAGACTAGAGTACAAAATGGATTAAAAAAATAAAAAAATCTGAATAATTTTTGACTGGTATTGACCTAGATATTTGCTTTCACACTTTTTAATAAAATATTCCTGCAGGGGTCGCTGTTGTGCCCTGCAGATGAAGACGCTCCGCCATAGGCTACAAACCTCTCCATGGGAAAGAGAATATTAAATGTAATCACATTGTGAAATGAATAGTGCCCTGTGAATTATTAAGTGCACCCTCTGAATTTACATGAGGTGGGGGGGGGGGGGGGTGCAGCGTTATCCTGGTTGTGTCAAACGCTTCATCTGAAGCTTAATATTTGTAAGACAGGTGCAGGAAACGGGATGCAAATGCAGGAAAAAGTTAGTGGTTGACTAGTGGCCACTTGTGGTACTGCGGATTAATGTTTGGACCATATTCTGTATGAGACATTAACCCAAAATACTTTGCCAGGTGCATTTATGTTCCATCATGCTGAGATGACCATTGCTGCTGCCACGTGGCCATACCGATGAGAATCTGTTACAGTGGGTCAGAGTAGCTGGGAACGATCAGCCCTGCATTTAGAGGATTGCCTTTACTGATAAACACTGTAAAAAAAAACATCAGGCGGAGTATAAACAAGATTATTTCCATTCACTGACAGCCAGTAGAGATGGTGCCAAATATCAACAAAAAGGGGCAGATTATCATCTCCCTGCTCCAGTTTTCTGTTAGAAAAAGGAGTTTTAAACCCAGTGTTGGCAACTTTTTGAATTCCCTTGAGACACCGTATAGTCACCATTGGGCTCTGCACGCCGCCCTCGCCACTTTCCAGTTTTCTGGCGCAAATGAAGACTGAAATGTACAGCAGTTCTGAGCTGCCATAGATTCCAGTGTACGCATACGGACAGCTGGAGGATATGCCTAAAATATGACAAGGCCTGCACCTTGTATTAGGCGTGTCCTCCGGCAGATCGGCGTAAAATGCTGGTCTCTGATAAATCTCCCGCAAAAAAAGGTTGGAAATTCCTTTATACTGAATATAAATGTGTAGAATTAGAAAAACAATGGCTGCTTACTTCCTATAATAGCCCCCACTCTTGTCCGCAGGTTGTGTGCGGTATTGTAGCCCTGCACACAACCGTACGGCCTTTTCAGTGTTTTGCGGGCTGTTTTTCTGTTTCAGTAGTGTTTCCGCTTCCATTCCGTTTTTCCGTATGGCATATACAGTATACAGTAATTACATAGACAAAATGGGGCTGGGCATAAAATTTACAATAGATGGTTCCGCAAAAACGGAACGGATACGGAGTACATACGGAGTACATTCCGTATGTGTTCCATTTTTTTGCAGACCCATTGACTTGAATAGAGCCACGGAACGTGATTTGCAGGCAATAATAGGACATGTTCTATCTTTAAACGGAAATCCGGAAACTGAATGCATACAGAGTACATTCAGTTTTTTTGCGGAACAATTGAAATGAATGGTTCCGTATACGGAACTAAAAAAACGGCTCGTATATGGAACGCAAAAAACGTTGTGTGAATGAGCCCTTAAGCTGCAATACCAGACACAACCTCCAGACAGGTGCGGCGCTATTTTTGAAGAATAAAGCTATTTTCTTCGGATCCTGTGCTACCCCTTTAAGGTGAATCATGGAAAATCTCCAGCTTGTATTGAGAGGAGAGTACAGCTCATACTATATACATGCGTCTCTATTATGACCGGTGCCTTAAAGGGTCATCTTAACCTTTGGCTGCTTTTCTAAATTGCGGATTCATCTGGTAAACAGGATCTTATTGCTCCCGAGAAGTAAGTAAAATGATTTTTCTGTCTTTATTACATACTATTGCAGGGCCTCGAGATACCATAACCCCCCCTCCCCCATAACTGTCCTTCCACCGGTGACATTGTATCCAGCAGGATGTGACTATTATCTCTCATCTACAGATAGAAAAGTACATTCCACTTCAAGCAGGAAAACCCAGCAGAGATTTCCCAGGGAATAACTACCCTTGAAAGGACAGAAACTTCTCACCAGAAAAGGTCAAGATCAGGTGTTCCCCACTGGTTCATCCATCAAATCTCTGCTAAATGCTGTGTAACCGTACTGGTATAACCCGGGCATCTCCTGTATATAATTATATATGTACAGCTGGTATAAGTTATACATCTTCTTGTATATAGTGATATGGACCATGCTGGTATAACCTGGGCATCTCCTGTATATAATTATATATGTACAGCTGGTATAACCTGGGCATCTCCTGTATATAACTATATATGTACAGCTGGTATAACCTGGGCATCTCCTGTATATAATTATATATGTACAGCTGGTATAACCTGGGCATTTCCTGTATATAATTATATATGTACAGCTGGTATAACCTGGGCATCTCCTGTATATAATTATATATGTACAGCTGGTATAACCTGGGCATCTCCTGTATATAATTATATATGTACAGCTGGCATAACCTGGGCATCTCCTGTATATAATTATATATGTACAGCTGGTATAACATGGGCATCTCCTGTATATAATTATATTTATGGGCAGGGCTAAAACGTTCTAGACGTGGGTAAGGCATGCCAAACCTGACCTATGGCTGAGTTGTGCCGGGAGCCATGTGCGTGGGTAGGCCTGAAGAGGGCGTACCCTGTTGGAGTGTGTGAAAAAAGGGAGGGAGTGAGGGGTAAGTGAGACACACCGCCTGTGGGAAGGTATTGGAGGGAATATATAGGGAGCTACGCCCCGCCCACAAACACAGGCTGAAATCAGCCTTAATACTTATGGGCAGGGCTAAAACGTTCTAGACGTGGGTAAGGCATGCCAAACCTGACCTATGGCTGAGTTGTGCCGGGAGCCATGTGCGTGGGTAGGCCTGAAGAGGGCAAAAAGACAAGTACACTCCATTGGTGAGAACCTGTTTATTCGTATGCTTCCAGTTTATGTACTATAACGCCAATGACTGAAAAGCCTGAGATATCTCCCTGTGTGGGTTCGGAATATATCTGTTGAAGCATGATGACCGCCAACGCCCCATGGAACGGATGACATGGGCAGGGACCTGGTGTTGTGACGCAGATGAAGCCGCCCCTATACGGAACGAATGACCCGAGATGGTACTTGGATCATATCCGAGGCCTGCCGCTAGGGAACGTATGTGGGACGTGAATTGGACGGATGAGAGGGGCTTGCCATTAAAGGGGAGGAGAGGACTATTAGGAGGAGTTGACTGTAACTGTGACAACAGTTTATTTAGGATACGGACTGGGCACCATTTACTATGAGTGGGGAAATATTTAACCTCCGAGGGTGGCCCTGTCTGGTTTGTTTTGGTTAGAGGTAGGCTGAGTATGAAATGGTCGTTGTGCCACGCCAACTGGTCTTTGCGGAGGCAGCCTTGCCCCGGAGGGCTGCCGGTAAATTCCCCTGGCCGGAGAAAGCCATAGAAGCTTAAAAACATGGCCGCTTGTATTATCATGCTGGAAAAGGGCCCAAAAGGATGACCATCTAACGCAGAGGACAGATCCCTGAATAGCTCGGGAGACACCGGTTGTCTGCGGGGGGGGGAGTTTGTTTGACGTTTTTTTGGATTCCCCTGAGGGCCGCCTTGATGGCCTGGTTCGAAAATATGGAGGAACGACCCGGATTACTGAGCATGAAGTGGTGTTGAAGGCCTGCTAGATATAACTTGATGGAACTATGTGAGAGATTGAGTTGGGAATGACAGAAAGCTATGAACGCCAGTAAGTACAACGTTTCGTCATGGGCGCCCTGGGGGTGAAGGCGTCTGAACCTGTCGAAGGCTTTCAATCCGGCTCTATAATTCCTGGCCGTGTTTGGGGCTAGCGACTGGTTTATGAGGCTTTTCGCTGACGAGATGAGTGACTCTAGTCCATCGTTAGAGTGTTGTGCGATGGGATTGAAGCACCCGTGGGATCTGCGTCGGGCATCTCCTGAAAAAAAAACGAAAATTTTGATCTAGACAGTGCATCTGCTGCTGTGTTACTAAGCCCCTGAATATGTTCCCCTGAAAAACGAAAGTTGAAGGAAAGGGACAGCCAAACTAACCTGCGTAACAGTGACATGATTTTTGGAGACTTAGCCCTTTGTTTGTCCAGGATGTCGACTAACGCCTGGCTATCCGTGACAAAAAGGACGGAGGAATTGGCCCACTGGTCACCCCAAACTTGGGCCGCTGCCACTATGGGATATAGTTCAATGAGGGGGGATGATTTTAATGCTTCTATATCGGATCTTATTTCTGGGGGCCATCTGCCCGCGAACCAATGATTGCCAAAGATAGCAGCGAACCCAACTGACCCTGCTGCGTCCGAAAAAATGATGGGCGAGCGTGAGGTTCGGGGAGGGATGAATAAAGAAATGCCGTTCCAGTTTGACAAAAAGGAATTCCACATGGATAGATCTGCTCTGGCGTGACTATCTAAAAAAATGGAGCTGTCCTGATCCTGAGCTTCGGGGAGGAGTTGCAGCATCCTTGACATGAATGCTTTCCCTTGCGGCATGACCCTGGTCGCAAAATTAAGCATCCCTAAAAGAGACTGGAGTTCGGTTTTGGTGATGGAGTTGCTTAGCACCGCTCTATTCATGGCTGACCGAATCTTGATTAATTTCTCAGAAGGGAGCCTGGCCTCCATGCGGACTGTGTCCAAGATAATGCCCAGAAAGGTGACTTGTGGAGCTGGCCCTTCTGTTTTGTTCTGAGCTAACGGGACTTGTAACTGACTAAATAACTCCTTCAGAGTGTTTAATGCGGTTGGGAGGGGACGCTGTTTCTCAATAATCAAGAAGTCATCCAAGTAATGGATGACCATTGGCAAACCCCCGTGGTGAACCAATATCCAGTGAAGAGCTTGAGCTAGCTGATCAAAAAGCCAAGGACTGCTTTTGCAACCGAACGTGAGACGGTTGGCAAAATAAAATTTATTGGACCATCTGATGCCATAAAAACCCCAGAGCTGTGGCTGAATGGGCAGTAGCTTAAAGGCGTCAGCTATATCCGCTTTGGTGAGCCAAGAACCCTTGCCTGAGAGCAAAATGAGCTGGATTGCTTGATCAATGGAAGAGTATCTCATTGAGAATTCGTCTGAAGGGATCAGAGAATTCAGGCTAGGAGTGGACGAAGCATGTGGAGCAGACAAATCATAGATCAGACGTTTTTTATTAGATGACTGTTTTGATACAATACCGATGGGATTGATGCGCCAGTGTTGAAAGGGAACGTCGGAGAAGGGGCCTAGCAAGAAACCTTTGGCGACCTCTGCTAGGATCAATGTGTTAACTGCCTCTGGATCCTGACTGGCTGACATTAGGTTAGGACCCTCCCAGTTACTTTGGGGAAGAGAAATTAACCCTGTGTGAAACCCTTGGCGGAAACCGGATATCAGGGATTCAGTGAATGCTCGATCAGGGTGGTCGGCTAGGAGAATCGACAGTAGTTCGACATTGATGTCGGTTAGTCATGGTTGTTGTGAGGTTTTCCTAGGGCACGAGGAGCGAGGATGAGCTCTGAAACACAACGAGCAGATGTGCAAAGCCCGACATGCGTTGAAGGCACAGTTCCCCAGATTAAAGTTGTTGCACAACTGGCTTTTGCCGAGGTAAACTATGGGCCGGCCTAATTTGTCCACTGAACTGGAATTGCCCTTACTGCCGGAGGGGCCGGGCCATGGACCTTGTGGTGTGTTAAGACTGTAGTTTGGGCACCAATCCGTTGTATGAAATATAGACTGGCAGTTTGAGCAGGTGGGGGCCCTGAGCCCCGCGAAGTGCCGGCAGAATAGCTCAGTATCCATCTCCGCCCAATTGGTGACAAACTGGAACTGGGAGAGCGCTGCTGCTGCTTTGGCGGAGAAGGACCGGTGATAATCGTAGAATGCTGATCCACCATATTTCTGGCCCAGGTCGGTGACCCGGTAAAGGTATCTATCCAATTCCTCCCTTCTGTCAGGCTGGGCTGAGCAGACCACATCCCTATAAACACTGAAGGCCAGGACAAATTCCGGGATGGACAGCTTCCTACTGAGACGTGCATCTTTGGCTTTCATGACTATTGATACGTCCCCACAGTTGATCACGCGGTTCTCTGCAACATCATGGGATGCAATGAGGATGGAAGCTAGGTTTATGTCCTTGCCTACCACTATATCTTTTTTGAGACTTTCTGGTAGGAAGTGGGATGGGACAATTTGGGGGGTAGGAATATTAATACCTTGGAGAGACTGTAAGGCGGCCGGAGTTGATACGGTGGCCTGGCTTTGGCCGGACGTTGAAGGCTGGACTTCCAGGACCTCAACTCTGGACTGGATGTCCGAGACTGAGTTGGCTAACCCGTTGATGGAAGCTTGGAGCTGGGAAAGCGACAGCTGTATAGATGACAAGGAAGATTGTTCCTCGGAGGACCCAGCCTCAGACATCAGGATCCTATAAAGTTCCGCTTTCCTGGCTGATGATGGATACCGGATCCCTTTCCTGTTTAGCTCAGCAATTAGCTTTGGAATGGTCCAGTTGCGGAGAGATCTGTTGCTGCTGCGACCTGAGACTACTGAGCCTAAGGAAGACACATTGTCTTCTGTACCAGACAACTGGGACATCTTGGATCCGCTTTGGCTGAACCGAACTTGTGAAGAATGAATTGATCTGGATTGCCGCGGATAGAAAGGTCAACAATAAGAGCTAGGTGAGGAAAACATGGACTGAAATAAACAAGAACAGAACCTACCAATGCTAGGATCTTGTTGCGTGTATCTTACCTTGCAGAACTTTTGCCTACTTTGGATTTTATGACGGCTGGAGACACTCCTAGGAATCTGAGGGAAAATTTTTGTAAACTGAATAAACGTGGCTGTGAGAAGAGTGGGGACCGCGAGACCCCTACGAACGACTGGAAGGCTCGTGCCCGGCCTTGACAGACTCGGACGGGGTATGGTAGCCCCGATGTGACATGAGATGGGAGCCGCAATGGCTAACTTGAAGGAGCTGGATGTTGCCCAATGCCTGGTACGACCTAGGAACTCAAGAAGGACAAGATGACGTGACCTGCCATCAGACAGCTGAACCTTAACGATCCACGTAACCATGCCGATCTTGGCCGGACGAACTAGTTAACAAGGAACGCCAGATCCAGACTGAACGATATAGGTGACACCACGTTGAACGAACCTGAATGGTCCCGAGACCTGTGCCATGGACTGGTCTGGCGGTCCATGTGCCGGGCGACAATGAACTGGGGCCTGGACGATCCAGGAAACGTGCCACACGTGACGGGCGCCTGGATGATTCCGGTAACATACAACAATTGCTTGGGGCTGGACGATCCAGGCAATTGATAGCGATAGGCCATGGCCTGGACGATCCAGGTGACGTACTGACAATGGCCTGAACCTGGATGATCCAGGTGACATACAAAATTGAACCGGGCCTGGACGATCCAGGTAACGTATTTACACATGACAGGGCCTGGATGATCCAGGTGACATACAACAATGGCCTGATCCTGGACGATCCAGGTAACCGATAGCAATAGGCCATGGTCTGGACGATCCAGGTGACGTACCACATCGCACTGGGCCTGGACGATCCCGGTGACGTACAGACGATGGCCTAATCCTGGACGATCCAGGTGACATACAACATTGAACCGGGCCTGGACGATCCAGGTAACGTATTTACACATGACAGGGCCTGGACGATCCAGGTGACATACAACAATGGCCTAATCCTGGATGATCCAGGTAACCGATAGCAATAGGCCATGGCCTGGCCAATCCAGGTGACGTGCCACCTCGCACTGGGCCTGGACGATCCAGGTGACGTACAGACAATGGCCTAATCCCGGACGATCCAGGCAACCGATGGCAATAGGCCATGGCCTGGACGGACCGGTGACGTACCGCATTGCACTGAGCCTGGACGATCCAGGAGACGTACAGACGATGGCCTAATCCTGGACGATCCAGGTGACATACAACATTGAACCGGGCCTGGACGATCCAGGTAACGTATTTACACATAACGGGGCCTGGACGATCCAGGTAACATACAACAATGGCCCAATCCTGGACGAACCAGGTAACCGATAGCAACAGACCATGGCCTGGACGATCCAGGTGACATACAACATTGAACCGGGCCTGGACGATCCAGGTAACATACAACAATGGCCCAATCCTGGACGAACCAGGTAACCGATAGCAACAGACCATGGCCTGCACGATCCAGGTGACATACAACATTGAACCGGGCCTGGACGATCCAGGTAACATAATTACACATAACGTGGCCTGGACGATCCAGGTAACATACAAGGAATGGCCTAATCCTGTACTGTCCAAGTACATTAAGGATGCCAGTAGACTGGACCAGCTGAGACGCCTGATGCCAGCCCTTGCCAGCCGTGATGGGAGTGACCCGATCTCTGCGTCTGGCAAGTGGTTGAGGAAAGGTTCAGCAGTGAGGCAGTGAGGCGCGCGCCACCTGTTCCTGACTCACTGCTATGCTCACGCTGTGCGAGGCGAGTTTCAGGCGTCTCCGGTGGGTAAGCGAGCGGCCCGATCTGCGCTCAGCAGGAAGTGGCTGGGGAGACAGCGGAAGCCGATGCGTTCCACCGTGGACCGCAAGCCGGAATGAGAGAGCGCAGCTGCCGGCCGCGCCGATGCGAAGTTAGCAGGACTTACTTGATGAGAAGGAACTTCTCTCCGGACGTACACCGAACAGCAAGACGCACCAGACACAAGTGAACTTGGAGGCCGGCTAGATGTGCTCTTCCTACAAAGTAAGTGAGACACACCGCCTGTGGGAAGGTATTGGAGGGAATATATAGGGAGCTACGCCCCGCCCACAAACACAGGCTGAAATCAGCCTTAATACATGTACAGCTGGTATAACTGGGGCATCTCCTGTATATAAATATATATGTACAGCTGGTATAACCTGGGCATCTCCTGTATATAAATATATATGTACAGCTGGTATAACCTGGGCATCTCCTGTATATAATTATGTGTTCTTGCATAGCAAGACCACATAATGTTATCTCACATATATATTCTTATTCTTATTCTTATTATAGCCAAATTTGCCACCCTAACTCCTCCCACAGTTTTTACACTACATAGACAAAAATTTACCAAAACGTGCAGATTGTGCCCGATCGGATTGCTATTACTTTGTGGAGCGATCCCACCCCCGGGGCCCCCGTGGCGGGCCCCGGAAGCCCCCTTTTTTCCCATAGACTTTGACAGGGTAAATTTTCAAATCGCTCCCACTCGCCAGGCTTTGAGGCTAAAGTCACCAAATTTGGGTCACTTAGTCATGGGCTCAACCCGAAAATTTTTGGCACATTTCGGGGACCCCAAAATGTAGGCGGGGCCACACAGAACCAATCAAAATCTCCCCATTGACTATAATGAGACCTTCAAATCGCTACTCCTCCCACATTTTTAGGAGTACAAATTCCAAACTTTGCAGACTTGGTCGGCACCCACCCGAGTACCTTGCTTGTGCTTTGTTACCCGATCCCACCCTCCGGGCCCCTGGGACAGGGCCCCCAAAATCCAAGTTTTTCCCATTGACTTTGACAGGGAAAATTTTCAAATCGCTCCCAGTCGCACAGATTTTAAACTAAAGTCACCAAACTTGGGTCACTTAGTCATGGGGTCAACGCGCAATTTGTTAGCACATTTCGGAGACCGGAAAATTTGGGCGGGGCCACACAGAACCAATCAAATTCTCCCCATTGACTACAATGAGACGTTCAAATTGCTACTCCTCCCACAGATTTAGGAGTATAAATACCGAACTTTGCACTCTTGGTCGGCACATACCCGAGTATCTTGCTTGTGCTTTGTTAACCGATCCCACCCTCCGGGCCCCTGGGGCGGGCCCCCGAAAACCTCTTTTTTTCTCCCATAGAGTTTTATTGGAAAAATGCAAATGTTTGTCACTCATACAGCTTCGGAGTGAAACTCACCAAACTTGGGTCACTCAGTCATGGGGTCAACCTGGAAATTTCTGTCACATTTTGGGGACATTAAAAAGTGGGCGGAGCTACAAACAACCAATCAGATTTTCCCTATTGACTTCAATAAGAAACCTTTAAATTGCTGTCATTCTCACAGTATTTAAGCCAGAATACCCAAACTTGGCACCGTAGGTCATTGGGTGACTGGATTCAAAAAATAATGAAAAAGTGGGCGGAGTCTACAACGGCCAATCAAATTTCAGCCATTTGTTTAAATGGGAAAAATTCAAACTGCCGCTGCTCTTAGACTGTTAATGGCAGGCTCCCCAAACGTGGTACAGTTGGACAATTTAGGATTAGGATTAAAATTTTGAAAAGTGGGCGGGGCCAAAAACAACCAATCAGATTTCTTTCATTGATTTCAATATGGAAAAAAAAAAATTCAGAAAATTGAAAAATGCTTCCATGATTGATGTCAGGGGCTTCAAATCGCTGAAATCAGGTGATAGATTACTTTGGATTCAAAAAATTTAAAAGTGGGCGGAGCCAACAACAACAAATCAGATTTTCCCTATTAACTTTAATGAGAAACCTTTAAACAGCTGTCATTCTCACAGTATTTAAGTCAGAAAACCCAAACTTGGCACCGTAGGTCATTGGGTGACTGGGGTAAAAAAAAATTAAAAAGTGGGCGGGGTCTACAACGGCCAATCAAATTTCAGCCATTTGTTTAAATGGGAAAAATTCAAACTGCCGCTGCTCTTAGACTGTTAATGGCAGGTTCCCCAAACTTGGTACAGTTGGACAATTTAGGATTAGGATTAAAATTTTGAAAAGTGGGCGGGGCCAAAAACAACCAATCAGATTTCTTTCATTGATTTCAATGTGGAAAAAAAAAAATGCAGAAAATTGAAAAATGCTTCCATGATTGATGTCAGGGGCTTCAAATCTCTGAAATCAGGTGATAGATTAATTTGGATTCAAAAATTTAAAAAGTGGGCGGAGCCAACAACAACAAATCAGATTTTCCCTATTGTCTTCAATGAGAAAATTTTAAATTGCTGCCATTTCAACATTGTTAATGGCAGGGTTGTTAAACTTAATATATTCGGTTAATAGGTGACTAGAATTCAAATGTTTTAAAGTGGGCGGGGTCTACAACGGCCAATCAAATTTCAGCTATATGTTTTAATGGGAAAATTTAAAACTGCCGCTGCTCTTAGACTGTTAATGGCAGGATCCCCAAACTTGGTACAGTTGGACAATTTAGGATTAGGATTAAAATTCAGAAAAGTGGGCGGGGCCAAAAACAACCAATCAGATTTTCCCTATTGACTTCAATAAGAAACCTTTAAACAGCTGTCATTCTCACAGCACCCAAACTCGGCAAGGTGGGTCAGTGTGAGACAAAGGTCAAAATTTATAAAAGTGGGCGGAGTCTACACTCCACCCAGTTACTCCGCCCACTCCAGTTGTAAGCTACTGGTGGAGGCAAGAACACATCACACAATTTCCCCAGAAATTGTACCTTTTCTAGTTATATATGTACAGCTGGTATAAGTTATACATCTTGTATATAGTGATATGGACCATGCTGGTATAACCTGGGCATCTCCTGTATATATTTATATATGTATAGCTGGTATAACCTGGGCATCTCCTGTATATATTTATATATGTATAGCTGGTATAACCTGGGCAACTCCTGTATATAATTATATATATGTACAGCTGGTATAACCTGGGCATCTTCTGTATATAATTATATATGTACAGCTGGTGCAAGTTACAAAGCTTCTGTATTTACAGGAACTATATAGCACTGTGCAAAAGTTTTAGACAGGTGTGGAAAAATGCTGCAAAGTACAAATGCTTTTAAAAAGTGAAAAAAAAAAAGTGTTAATAGTTTATTTTTATCAATAAACAAATGAGAAATCTAAATCCAGTCGATATTCGGTGTGTCCACACTTTGCCTTCAGCATCAGTTCTTCTAGTTACACTTCTGAAGGAGGCACGGATCTTCTTGCTCAGCTCCTTCTGTCTCTTCATGTAATCCCAGACAGACTGGCCGATGATGAGATTAGGG